>NW_026261559.1:1047739-1273379 GCF_024610255.1 Lodderomyces jiufengensis | reverse complement strand
CTGATACTACAAATAACTCAAACAATCAAACTAGAAATCCAATTGCTCAATCAACTACAACTACAACTTCATCAGGAGAATCAACTCAACACCATGGAGTATGACCAAAATTTTTCGGTTAATTTTGCTTCTTCTAATAGAACTCTCAGTTTGTCTTCAATAGAACGAATAGCTCTCTCAGCAACACCATTTTGTTCACTACTATAAGGAACTGTAGTTTCTTGTTTTATGCCATGATGGACACAGAATTGCTGAAGTCTTGAGTTGACAAACTCTCCCCCATTGTCGGAGCGTAATGAGGAAACCCGATAACCTCCTCTTGAAGTGAAATATCTTTCATGTTGATTAATCCAATTAATAATAACCTCAGCAGCTTCACTTTTATGTTTGAGTGGAAATACAAATTTCATTCTTGTAAAATCATCCACAATGATAAGCATAACATTTTCACCATGAATACCAGCTGTACCAAAAGGACCAGCAATATCAGTATGAATTAATTGTAAAGGCGCAGTTGTTGCAGGAGAAACAGAAACTTTTGGAAAACTCTTGAAATTTTTACCTTTTAAACATGATTCACATTGTATGTCTAGATCAGATGTTTTATATTTAATAATACCTGCAGACTTTAACATATTTCTAAATGAATTGGTATTTGGATGTCCTAAAGCAGCATGTAAATTTTCGATAAAAGTAGCACAGACATAGTCAGGAATTATCTCCAGATCCAAATTTCTTTGAATAGGAATCAAACTGCAAGTGAGCATATCTTTATATTCACCAATAATACCAAATTGAGAATGAAAAACAGTTGAATCGGTAATTTGAAGAAAATCATCAGGTTGAAGTAATGATTTTGGATTAATAATATTTAAAGCCATAGATGGAGAATAACCAGTGTATTTAACATGAACAATACTATCATTAGTTTGTAACTTAAGGGTCCCAAAACCAAAAACTGGTACTTTTTCACCATTAGCAACCTGAACGTATTTGATTTCTGGAAACATTACAGCGTCATGCAAAAAGGAAAGATTGTTGCATAAATTTATGCTTGCACCTGAATCAAGTATTAATAGTCATTTTGAAGTATCAGCAGAAACCGAATTAGCAATAACTGAAGTATCAATAACAGATGAATCAAGTTGGATAACATTTGCTTTACCAGAATCTTTATTAGCCCAAGGATTTGAGTTAGTACTTTGAAAAGCTTTAGCATCTTTACTTTTAAATTGATCTTTTGAACCACCGAATTTACCAGATCTATATTGATAATAACTTAATCTTCTTTCTAAATCTGGTACTCTAAGACCAGCCCTATTTGCTGAGGAACAGGACCGAGCACTATGACCTAATCCAAAACAATTTGGGCATTGTAAACGGAAAAGATCACCAACATTTGAAGGAGTAGCAATTTGACGACTATTATTTGTAGGACCAGTATAAACAGCATTAGCATTACCTGATGATTCATTTAATTCTGGATGAACATTAATAAACCTTTTAAGAGCAGCAGTACTTAATTGTGGATCATATCCCTCTAAATATTTTGAAATTAAACCTGATTTTGATAAATGAATCCAAATAAAATGAAAAAGAGCATCTTGTTCTTCAGCAGGAGTTGATTTCCAAAATTGCAAAAATTCTTTTTCAACAGTAAATTTAGTTTTCAATTCACCAGATGGATTAACTAATTTATCCCAGTAATTTGTGATTATTTTCACTTTGTCGTGGACTTGTAGTTCACCAAAATCTCTAAGAATATCCAAGTAAAGGTCTTTACCAAGACGACCTAAACGACGAATGGGAGTTAAGATACTCTCCTTAACTGTAATTGATAATAATGCATCTAAATAATTATTCATTTGAGTTGGATAAGCTTCAGCAGCAACTTCATCTGCAACAAATTCAGCAAAACCAGCACCAACACCTTGTGATAATCTAATAACATTGTTCTTCCATAATGTATAGTTTGCTTTTGAACTTAATTTTAATTCATCTGGAATAGTGAGCCCATTAAACACATTAAACCCCATTAAGCTCATAACCTGTGATGAGGTTAGAGTTGTTTGAGCACCAGCTTCATTAACATTAGCAGTAGAATTAATACCAGCAGTATTAGCTTGAGACATTAGTTTAGNACCAGCAGTATTAGCTTGAGACATTAGTTTAGTTTAAAGTAAAGTATAATATAATATATTAGTTGATTAAACAAAATTATAAAAATCTAAAAATCTAAAAATAAAAATCTTAAAAATAATTTGAGAAGTTGGGAAAATGCCAACCTATTTATATTAAAAATATTTTAATAAACTTAGTCAATAATAGACTTTAAAACTTAATAAACTTAGTCAACAATAGACTTTAAAACTTAATAAACTTAGTCAACAATAGACTGTAAAAATTAGTAATAAATAAAAATAATAATAATAATAAAAATTTAATAGTAATAAAAATTAGTCATAAGTAAAAATAAATTAATAATCAATTAGTAAAAAGATAAATCCCTCATTGTTAAATTAGTAATTGAAATACTTTAATCAGTAATCAAGGAGTGACTCATTAAATCCCTTATTGAAAAAGTAAACAATAATTATTTGTATTAGTCATTTGTTTACAACTTTAATTTTATTTTGCAGCCAAATGAACTGCCTTATTGTTTAAAAAATATGACACAAAAATAAAGTTTAAAACTATTTTTCTAAGATTAGTAATTATTGAGTTATAATATTCCAACAGAAATATCCATGCTCAATTTATCAATTCAATCTCCTAAGTTAGTATTTTACATAATCGTAGAATCATAATAGATTTGATTGATAGATAATTTAAATTTATAGTGAGCTGAATTAATGTTTTATAAGAAGTAAATCATCAAATTTCATAGGTAATTAAATTTCTAGATGATCAATTTTAAAATGTATTGTAAATTCATCTGAATTTTATTTGTCCTGATTGAGACGTGTAAAACACTCACTAAAAATTTAAGTGCGTGAAATATTTGGACATGTAAAACACTCACCAAATTTGTATGCGTAAAATTCTTGAGACTTATAAAACACTCACTAAAAATTTTTGTGCGTGAAAACTCTCAGTCCTGTATGTAATCCACCTTCAAAATCTTTTTTCTGCTGCTACCAATATATTCCAACTGCCATACAAAATCTGAAAAATTAACTATGGTAACTTATCGATTCAAAAAAAAGTAACTTATCGATTTAAGAGTAACTTATCGATTTTTTCCCTAACAAATTTTCGCGCTTAACTATGAAAAGTAACTTATCGATTGTTTTATTTTTATAGTAGCACCATTATTAAATCAAGCTTCTTTTAATAAATTTGATGTTGTTAGTAATGACCAATCGAAGAAATTTCCAGCTGATAGTAAATTTGGTTTCAATCCATAAATATCTTATTCTTAATTTATAATTTGGAAATTTATTTGCACCATTAATAAATCAAGCTTGAACAATTAAAAAAATCTCTAGCTGGTAATAAATTTGAATTTAATGTATAGATCTCATATTTAATTTATAACTTGTAAGTTGAAATATTTGCTCCATTAATTAATCAAACTTTTCTAAATAAATTTGATGTTGCTAGTAATGAACAATTAAAGAAATCTCCAGCTGAAAATAAAATTGATTTTAATCTATAATTATCTAATTCATTCTAAATTTATAATTTTAGTTGATAAATATATATATAAATTTGAAGCATTTATATTGGTGAAATTAATGTAAATAGAACTTGTAGCATTATAAACATTTTGATAATTACTGGAAATTTAGGTAATCATTTAAAAGATGATATTTGATTCATTGCAGGTGAAATTTTCATAAATTGATCTATAGTTACTAGTTTCTTGTTACTTGGAAATTTTCTCTAAATCTTGTTACTTGCAAAAAATTGATTTTTTTGCACTACTATCTCAATTTAATTGACTTAAAATATTTGTCAATTTTGTTTAAATATTTTTCGACTTCTGTTACTTGGAAATTTTTTTACTAACAAATTTTGTTACTTGGAAATTTGATTTTATTGACTTAAATTATTTGTCTTAAAAAATTTTCTAATTAATTTTCGACTTCTGTTACTTGGAAATTTTTTTACTAACAAATCTTGTTACTTGGAAATTTGATTTCTTAGCACTACTAACAAATTTTGTTACTTGGAAATTTAATTCGCTACCACTTTGTTACTTGGAAATTTTCTCTCTAATAAATCTTGTTACTTGGAAATTTTTCTCATACAAAGTTGTTACTTGGAAATTTGAATCGCTACCACTTTGTTACTTGGAAATTTGATTTTTCTTGCACTACTAACAACAGAAAAAAGATTTCAAAATTTACTAAGTGATTTTACCATACAAAAATTGTCCCGCTACCACCTTGTTACTTGGAAATCAGAATTTTGTTACTTGGAAATTTTCTCTGTTACTTGGAAATTTTCGCACTAACAAAATGTATGGCTGTTACTTGGAAATTTTTATAACACAATAGTACATATGTTTAAATTATTTATTATCATATTACAAACACTACCTTAATAATCAAAATTCCAATACTTTTAAAGGTATATATTTAAATAACAATATCATGTCTAATGATTCTGTTTTAACAAATGAAAATACTAACTTAAAAATTGAAGAAGATTATAAAAATGAGAAATTGAGGAAAAGATGTGAACAGTTGGAAGCTTGGAGATTGAAAAAGCAACAAGTTGAACCTCTATTAGAACAAAAGCCATCATTAAAAATTAAAGATACAATTGAAGAAAGACGAAAATCAAAGAAAAAGAAGAGGAAAAAGAAGCAACAAGAACAACAACTGTCAAAATCTTCACCAAAAACACAACAAAATACAATAACTAATCATCAATTTTCAAAAAATAAAACCGCAATATCAATTTCTAAAAAAGCATCAACTGTTAAACCACTTCTACGAAAACGAATAGAATTTGAAGGAGAAGATGATCATTCCAACTTGAAAAAGAGACCAAAATTTGAAATACCCAAGACTGAGAACAATGTAATAATAGGAGATAATTCAGAATCTGTGGATGAATTGGATGTTTTCATAAATCAACTAAATAGTAATAACTCAAAACCAACGTTAATTGAAGAAGAAGTTCAAATTTATTCAGATTCAGAAGAAGATGAAAAAGAGGAAGATTTACAAAATAGAATAGATTCAAAATTAGCCAAATTGGGAAATACCAAAATACTTAAAGAAATAGATCAGTCTAAAATTATTTATAAACCATTTGAAAAAATTTTTTATCAAGTCCCATTTGAAATGTCATTAATGTCACATGAAGAAATAGAGCTTTTAAGATTGGAAGTAGATAATATAAGAGTCAAAAGTGATGATATTCCTATTCCTTTTACAAAATGGTCTCAACTAATACTACCTTCAAATATGATAAATGTTATAAATGAGTTAAATTTTACAAAACCATCACCAATTCAATCTCAATTCATTCATATTGCTTTATCAGGTCGTGATCTAATTGCAGTTGCAAAAACAGGTTCTGGTAAAACGTCCAAGTGCATTAGTTTTATGTCTAACAAGAGAAGTAACAAATTGAACAAGAAGTTTCAAATTTTTCCAAAAAAATGGATAAAAAAATTGTTTGTTGTTATGGTGGTTCAAATTAGTGAATTGAAAGAGGAGTTGATATTATTGTTGCCACTCCTGGTAGAATGATTGATTTATTAGCAGCAAACAATGGAAGAGTTTTATCATTACAAAACACAACTTTTGTTGTATTGGATGAGGCAGATCGAATGTTTGATTTAGGTTTTGAACCACAAATAAATAAAATCTTATGTCAAATTAGACCTGGTAGACAAACAGTATTGTTTTCAGCTACTTTTCCTAAAAAAATTAAAGGCATTAGCTAAACATATACTAAGAGATCCCATCGAAGTAGTTGTTGGTGGTATTGGTGTTGTTGCTAAAGAAGTAGATCAAAGTATTATATTGTTTAATGATGGTGAAGATAAAAGAAATTATATGATATGTTATCCGTCATTAATGAGAATGATAAAGTTTCAAAACAATCAGATGTTGATGAAATGGTTTCAAATCTATTACTTCACAAATTTCCATGTGTTTCAATACATGGTGGTAAAGATCAATTGGATAGAAAATATGCTATAAAAGAATTTTCATCACCAAATAGTGGAGTAAATATATTAATTGCAACTTCAATTGCTGCAAGAGGATTAGATGTTAAAAATTTATCTTTGGTAGTAAACTTTGATGCACCAAGTCATTTAGAAGATTACGTACATCCTGTTGGTAGAACTGGTAGAGCAGGAGCAAAAGGTGAAGCAATTACGTTTGTGTTTAGACTGCAAGAAAAAGAAATCATAATATTGGTGAAAGATTTAAAATCTAGTTTAAAAGATATACCTCCAGAATTATTAGAAATATCTGAAATTTTTTCAAATAAAGTTAAATTTGGTGATGTTAAAACAAATTCTGGATTTGGTGGTAAAGGTTTAGATAATTTACAAGATGTTAGAGATATAAAATTGAAAATTGAGAAAAAAATGTATGGTGAAACAATTGAAGAAGAAAAAGAAGAAGTTTCAATCAAACAAGAATCACCATCTCCAAATGGATTTATATTACCTACATTTGAAATAATTAAAGGAGATTCACCAGAAACTTCAGGTCCAGATAAATGTAAATTTCATAGTAGAATTACAATCAATGATTTACCTCAATCAGTTCGATGGAAAATAGTTCAAAGAGAAAGTTCAACAAGAATTATAGATGAATCTAGAACTTCAATCACAACTAGAGGTAAATTTTATCAATCAGGACAACAACCAAAACCTAATGAAGAACCTAATCTACTAGTTGAAGGATTAAGGAAACAATCAGTTGAAGAAGCAAAAACAATTATTAAACGATTAATGATAGAAGGTATTGAATCACTTAGTAGTAATGTGAATAATAGGATTGGTACAACCCTGTTATATAATATTGGCGATGAAACTGATCAAATATTTTTTTCTCAAATAAAATTTCAATAATAATTTTTTTGATTTTTATCTATTTAATAAACAATTGATGGTTTTAAAAACTTTAAAGTTATTCAATAAAATGTCCTAAAGAAGTTGAATAATGAATATTTTATTACAAATTGATAATTGTTGATTTAAATGTTGGATATATGGAAAGTTCAATACTTGTCTCATATTTCTGACTTAATTGTTGCAGTAATTTTACACTACTAATAATTGCAAATTATGAGCACTATAGTTAAAGTTTCAACTTCTATTCAATAGAGTAAAATTTACCTAAAAATAACACCTTATTAAACAATCTAAAAAACATATAGTTATAGAAATAATAATTCACATTATATATGAATTAAAAAATATGCTAAAATCTAAATAATCAAGTCAATATTTAATTTACTGATTTTTATTACCTATAATTTAAAGTTTATTGACTCAAATTTACGACTCACAAACCTAAATTTTTTACGACTACCATTCAAAAAGTCAAACTTTGAATCTATTTCAATTTAATTTAATTTCATTCCTTTTCCCTATATATTTGATTATATAATATTATTCCATTATTTACTTCTAAGTTCTCTTTTAAAACTTAATCTGAGAATTGTTATATTTTATACTAAATGTTATCATCAGTTAGTACAAATATTATAACTATTTATTCAAAGTCAAATTTGATAAACTTTAATTTAAAGTTTTATAATTTCTTGACATTTCAATAAAATATATAATTACATCATATAACATTTGACAAAGATTCATTAATTAATTATTACATTATTACAAAATTTAATATTCAAATTTGCATTGCCTCACTTTATAGAACAAATATAAATAATTGAAAAAAAAGGACTTTGTAATTAAATTAAACTTATTAAAGTTGTGTAATATTTATGTATTAATAATTAAATTAAATATCAAATTAAATTACAAATTACGAATAATTAAAAAATTGAATAAAAATTTCCCCTTAAAATTGAAATCAATATTTTTAATTTAAATTTAAAAATATTTAAATTTTTACATGTACAAAATTTAATTGGATAAAAAAGGTATTAGAATTTTAATCTTTAACTGAACAAAACTCAAATACCTTAATATATAATTATTTAAATTAATTTAATAGTAAAATCTTAATCTAGGAATATTATTTCTACATTATAAGTTAAAAAAAAATATTTATTATCAAAATTTTATTTATAATTTTATTCTAAAAAAAGAATTTTTTTTTTTAATTTTATTTTAATTTATTTATTTGTTACATTAAAAATTTATAATTTTAATTTATAAAAGTTTATATCAATTTTTATTTCAATTTTATATCATTTTCATCCCCTTTCTCATTTTATAATACTCTCAAGTCAAATCAAATCAATAACTTACTTACATGATCAATTACATTCTTTTAATCATACTTCATTCGTTTATAAAAGTTTATGATATACGCGTAATCATATTATAATAATATAATTATGTATTCTCGTAATTATAATCAACAACATAATCAATATCCATATCCTAATAATTTTCCAAGTGATGAGAATATAAATGATTTTCAATTTAATGACAATAACAACTATAATAATGTACAATCAAAACCAATATCTCAATCATCAATACCATTATTAAATTTATCAGAAAATTCATCAAGATCATTACCTTCTTTACCAAGATATACAACTAATCAAATTGATGATAATGATTATGATCCTTATCAATACTATCCACAATACAACAACACAAATAATGATAATAAATATGATCCTTCACAGAACCATGACTTAAATAGAGATTTACCTTCACTACCTATATCATCACCACAGCCACCAAATGATGAAAATTATAGAAATCCATTTGTTGATGAACCAATATCAATACCCTCAAGACCCAATAATCCTTTCAAAGATAATGAACTAGAGAAAAAACTAAAAAAGAATGAAAAAAATCGAATACTTACATTAAAAAGTAAACCAAGATTTCATTATACAAAATTACCATATTTTACTATATTAGTTACATTAATACAAGTTATTATATTTATTGTTGAATTAGCAAGAATGTCAATATTAACAGGTTCTGCTTTCCAAACTCAACCATATTTTAATCCAATGTTAGGTCCATCTAATTTTTTATTAATTAATATGGGTTCACGTTATATTGCATGTATGAGACAAATTAAAGATTTAACTGATGATACAACTATATTATTTCCATGTCCAAATTCGACTTCAATAGATACTTATCAATGTTCATTAAATGAATTATGTGGTTTATCAGGTTTATCAACTTTTGATAATGGAACAAAATTTAATCCTAATCAATGGTATAGAATTTTTATACCAATTTTTTTGCATGCAGGCTTTTTACATATAATTTTTAATTTATTATTACAATTAACAATGGGAGCATCAATTGAAAGAAATATTGGAATTTTAAAATATTCAATTATTTATATAGCAAGTGGTATATCTGGATTTTTATTGGGAGCAAATTTTACACCAGCAGGTATTGCATCAACTGGTGCATCAGGTTCATTATTTGGAATTGTTGCAATAAATATTATATTATTTATATATACTGGTAAAAAAAATGCAAATATGTATGGTACAAAACATTATAAATTATTTATATTTTTTATGTTTATTGAGATTATAATATCATTTGTTTTGGGATTATTACCTGGATTAGATAATTTTAGTCATATTGGAGGATTTGCAATGGGAATATTAACAGGTATATTACTTTTAAAAGATCCATTTTGGATTTATAAAGATGGGATAATAATTTATAAAAGAAATCAATCAACTTTACAACAATTTTTAAATAATTGGAATCCAATGTATGCATATGAAGATAAAATTCAATTAAATTTTTTAATTTGGTGTTTTGTTAGGTTGGTTTCATTAGTTTTAATAATTGTTTATTTTGTTTTACTTTGCAAAAATTTTTTTAACAATAATACTGATCTGAATAATAGTTGTGAATGGTGTAAATATTTTAATTGTATACCAGTTAAAGGTTGGTGTGATATTGGTGAAATTTCAATAACAACTTCACAAAGTCCCGCAGCTACAACAGCTCCAAGTTCATCAATCACTGTACCTACAGAAATTTATTCAACTGCAACTTATACAACAACTGCCAATCCAACTGGTAGTGGAACAAATGGAGGATTTTTAAAAAGAGAAATACCTCAACACAAGGCAATTTATGAAAACAATTTTGGGATTGGGTTTGCATTTTACATGATTTTAACGATTTTAATGATATCATTTATGAAAAGGAAAAAAATTATATAACATTTATAGAATATATGAATATGAAACTGTAAGAGTATTATTCTAGTTGTAGATGTCACTAAACTGATTTTCAGATTTGAAAACTTATATTTTATTTTACGCACAAAAAATTTTTCAGATTTATCAATTCAATCATAAACCAACATGATATCAAGACAAATACTACAGAAAAGATCAATAAGTTCCACATCTATAGCCAAATCATGGTTTGGTGATCTATTTGGAAGTAAGAAATCCAAAATAACAAGAGAATCAAGATCAGATATGATAACAAAACAAGATGAATTAGCCAATAAAGACATAACAGAAGTAATACATTTCACTAGAGAAAATTCACCAAAATATTTAAAAGCAAAAGAATTAAATAAATTAAATCCTCAATTTAAAGTTCGTGATTGGAAAAATAATAAACATATAAAACCAACTCAAATTGAAGAAGAATATAATGATAAATTAAAATTACAAAATATTTTCAATAAAACATATTTCACATTAACTAAAGAAACTATCGATTTTGATAGTTATTCAAATGTACACCTCAAAGATTTAAGTTTTAGATTCAAATTCATAAAATTATTACAATCAAATTTAGGTTTTGAAATAAATGATTATATAATAAGTAAAAATCATTCATTAGATTCATTATATTTTGATATAGAAAGTTTTGTAAATAAAAGATGGAAAAATGTAAGAAATCCAAATGCAATAGTATTAAGAAATGAAGATTTTACTTCAAAGAATATTTACCTTAATGAAACCAAAGATGATTATGAAAAATTAAAAGAGTTTAATAAAATAATGAAAGAAATTGAGATTATGGAAAGTAGATTGTAAATAGCATTATATATAAAAATAGATACTACTTCAATGATTTCAATCAGCAACTGTAGCAACTGGTGGTGGTTGAGGTAATTCATTTAATAATACTGGAACATTAGCATCTTGAACTTGAGGTTCTTTACCTCTCAATAATTCTTCTTCTAATTGTAAAGTTTTATAATAACTCCATTTAATTAAAATTGACATAATACTAATAAAACCAAAATCTGGCCATAAAGTATCAGGAAATTCAATAGTACAATCAGTATTACATTGCCAAAGTAAAAAATCACTTAATCTTGTATGACCACTTGTACGAACTAAAATATCTAAAGGAGGAACTTCATCACCAAAATAGAAATTTGATTCAATTAATTTTGTAGTAATTTCATCTTTTGATTTAATTTCTTTATTAACTCTTTTTTCAGCAATTGATTTTATAGCATGAGTAATTTCATCACGAGCAGTATATGGAAAACAAACATTTAAAATCTTTTTGGAAGATTTGGCCATTGTAATTTCTTCAATATATTCTAAATCTTTTAATATATCTTGTGGAATATATGATCTATTACCCACTATTTTAATTTTAACTTTATTATATCTTGCATAAGAATCTTCATATTCAGAAATCATTTTTAATTTATCACGTAATAAACCAAATAATGTATCAACTTCTTCTTTAGTTCTATTGAAGTTTTCTAATGAAAAAGCATAAATTGTGACTTGTTCAATACCAACCTTATAACATGTTTCTAAAATCTACACTAAGGTTAGTAAGTTTTGGCAACACAATTTTTTTAGTAGTATAACATACTTTAACTAAAGCATTAGCACCAGCAAAATGGCCTTCTTTCAATGGTAATCTATGCTTTTTTGCATAAGTTCTATTACCATCCATAATTAATGCAATATGTTTTGGAATTGGGCCAGTTTTAATAACAGAAATAATAAAATCTTCAAAAAATCCAATAAAATAAGCTAACAATGGAAATTTTATAACAAATGCAATAATCGAATTAATTGATATTGCTCTTGATGCTGTCATCTTGAAAGAAGTTTGTGTTGAAAGTTGGTTGTAAAAATCAAAAAAATAAAAAAAAATGTGTTGCAAAAAATTTATAAACACTTTTATATAATATAATTCCCTCCTTAATTATTTGTTTGGTGTTAATAAAATTCAAATGATTTTATAATTTTCTTTACTTCTTTCTTTTGATTTTCCTTGAGTTTTGCTTCTTCAATCTTATTTAAATAACCCATATAAACAACAACTTCTGCTATTAATACTAATAATCCAATGAATATAGTTAATAAAACTCTATAACTATCCTTTAAACCCCAAGAAGATTTTGTCCAATACCACATTGCATATGCTACACTTGCAACACTAATAAAAATATTTACAATAGTTGTTAATTGATTTTTTAATTCTTTATGAGCTTTTATTGGTGATATATATTCTTGATTTAAATTATCATATAATGTTTCATATTTTTCTGATGGATTAATTAATTTTTGATATTCTTTTTCTTTTGCTTCTAATCTTAATCTTTCCATTTGTTTTATGAATTCTTTAGTTTTTGGTTGATTATATGATTCATATTTTGGTAGATATAATTTTGTTTGTTTAATTAATTGTAATAATGATGAAGTTGGTTTATTATTTTTATAAAATTGTATTAATTGAGTATGAGTTATGGTTTTGGATGTGATTAAATCATTTTTCTCTATTTCTGATAAGTCAGATTGCCGTATTGTATCAATCAATTGATTTGTTAATACAAATTGTGTCATATTGTTTCAATATTTGTTATAAGTATAAGTAATTGAAATATCTTCTGCTTAATTTTTTGTCTCTTTAAATTTTTCGCATACAAAGAATATTAAATTTCATAACACTGAAACATATTATTGCAAATGATTCTGATAAAGTTAATCAATAACGAGTTTGAATAGATGGAAAGAAACTCAAATGGCTATAGGTCTTGTAAAAGCATTTAGTTCATAAAAAAATAAGTGAATGAGTTTTTGATAAAATTCCAATTGGTAAAGTATAATTTCGAGAAATTGGTACTAAACCCAGCAAAAACTTCACACCTCTTCAGTATAAATCGGCTTTACAATTGTATAAATTCAAATAAGTAAAGCCTTTAAAATTTGCCCTGTATCAGCTTAAAGGTATTGCTTGGTAACCTGTTACAATATTAAAACCTCTATCAATTTACATTATTTATTTAATCCTTATCATTAGTTATCTTTGATCAAATATATTGTGTTAAGGATGTTACACATAATTATACTGTATTGAATCACAAAATCAAATTTAAAAATTTAAAAAAAATAAATAAAATCTTTTTTAAGTAAATATAATAACAAATAAATCTTAATTATTTTACAACCATCTTTTTATAATAAGAAATTTTTAAAAATTGGTTGAATTGACAAATTACGTAGTTATATCATCTAATCAACCACTTTCCCAAGATACAGATCAAGAATCAAAATCACCACCATTACAAAAACATTTACATTCCCACTTTTCAAAATTAAATTCATCTACATCGATAATAACAAATAGATTTAAATTAATGTTTTCAAATTTATCTCCACAAAAACCAACTAATTCAATCACCACCCAAAGTTCAATGAATTATCATAATCAACAACAAGATTCAAGAAAAAGACAAAACAAAAGAGATGATGCTATAAGAAGAAGAATTGAACATGATTTAAATAAAAAGAAAAAAAATGGTGGGAAAATAACAAGACATAAAAAGGCAATTCCTGGTACTGTATTATCATTAAAACCAAGTGATCCAATTATATGTAAAACTACTGCAACAGTTTATGAAGTTTCACAAATGATGACTGCAAGAAGAGAAAATTGTGTTTTAGTTGTAAATGATATTGGAGAATTATTGGGAATTTTTACTGCAAAAGATTTAGCATTTAGAATTGTTGGTTCAGGTTTAAATGCAAATTCAGTTACAATTGATCAAATTATGACATCTGATCCAATATGTGCTATAGCAAATAATCCTGCATCTGAAGCCTTAACAATGATGGTTGAAAAGGGTTTTAGACATTTACCTGTATTAGATAATGATCATCAAATAGTTGGTGTTTTAGATATAACAAAATGTTATGCTCAACAAATGGAAAAATTAGAAAGAATGCATGCAAGTTCAAAGAAATTATATGAAGCTTTAGATTCAGTTCATACGGAAATTGGAATGAAAGATCAACCACAACATATTTTCCAATATTTTGAAACTTTGAAAAGTAAAATGAATGGTCCAACATTAGATAATGTATTAGATTTTTCAACTGAACCAATTTATACAAATGTTAAAGCTTCAGTATATGACGCAACAGTATTAATGAAGGAAAATAAAACTACTGCTGTATTAGTTAAAGATACAAATGAAGAAGTTGCGGGGATTTTTACTTCAAAAGATGTTGTTTTGAGAGTTATTGCTGCTGGTTTAGATCCAAAGAAATGTTCAATTGTAAGAGTTATGACTCCTCAACCAGATGTTGCTCATATAAACCTACCTATTCAACAAGCTTTAAGACAAATGTTTGAAGGTCACTATCTTAACTTACCAGTAGTTGGAGATGATGATGATATAGTTGGAATTGTTGATGTATTGAAATTAACTTATGCAACTTTAAATCAAATCAAACAATTAGAAGCAAAAGAGTTACCAATATCATTAGACAATACAACACCAAATAATGAAGGACCAGCATGGAATAAATTTTGGACTTCATTAGATGATTCAGAGTCTGCTCATTCAGATTCTTTAATGGATGAAAGTGGTGCAGCTAGTAGTGGGGTTCCTGAAATAACACCATCCGAATTTCAATCTTTTAATGTTGATATAAAACCATCAGATTCAATATCATATGTTGATTCATTAAAAGGTAAAGAACCAGAAGAAGAAGTTTCATTTATTTTCAAATTTAGATCTCCAGCAATTGAAGGTAGAGTTCATCGTATTACATTAAAAGCAAGTGATGGAATTGAAAAATTAAGAGACTTAATAAATTCGAAATTAAATGAAAAAGATTATCAAATTACTGGAGAAGAATTTGCTATAAGTTATATTGATGATGAAGGAGATATTGTTTCAATAACTTCAGACAATGATTTGGTTGAATGTATTCGAATAAATTTAAAACTACAAAATGAAAAAGCGGATTTATATTTACACAATCCTAATAATCATGCATCAATTGATGAAATCAAACCACTTAAAAAAGTCAATAAAACCAGTAATTCGATAATACCTGGTATTGCTAATGAAATATTAATACCCGGTGTATTAGCAGTTTTGACATCTTCAATAATTGTTGGTATAACATTAAGTAGAAAGATTAAATAAATGAATAAATTATGAATTAGAAAAAAACAGTTTCTTTTGTATTAATTTTTGTCTATCGTGAGCTATACAGACTTTTTATCTTTTCAAGGAGCTGGAAATTGTTCTTGCATTTCTTTTACTGATTTTGCTAAGTTATCTTTACTTAACAATATTATACTTAATTTTGGATCAATACCATAATCTGTAAATACTCTTCTTGAATCAGTTTCTTGTTTATTTTTATTATTATAATCAAAAATTCCTTTATACAATGCATTTTGTTCCAATATTTGATCTTCTAAATGGAAATAATCCATTTCTATTGGTTTTGGTTCATGTTTAGGAGTTTTCCTTTTCTTTTTATTTTTTTCTTCATCATCATCATCTTTTTCAACTGCATCTACTAATTGATAAACTTTTGATACAACCAAAAAATAATCAAATTCAAATCTTTCATTTGCATCTTCTGCTTTTCGCATTTCTTCTAATAACATTTTATACATTGGTGGTACAACTTCTATTGGCATATTTATCAATCTTTCACTTATAATTAATCCAATTCTTGATGATTTTTTTTGATCTTTTGGTTGTAATAACTTTTTTAAAGTAATATTAAATTCCATTTGGTTCTTTGTCTTTTTCAAAATATAGTCAATTAGCTTTTTTATACTTGGTTGTGATAAATTATTAGTTATATTTACTACACTTAAAAGTGCAAATGGATCACTTTGTTCACCCTCTGTTTTGATTGATGTCCCCACTGAATTTTTAGTCAAAATTAAATCAGATAACCCACTTATATCAAATTCATTATGATCATCTCCAAATAATTGTCTTAAGAAATTTTTGGTTGCATGAAAGTCAACTTCTGGATTTAAGTCAAAAAAATCAAAATCAACATTTACTGTTTCTTCCATATCAACATCATTTTCTTGTGGTTGTTGTTCTGTATCTGATTCATCAGTTGAACTGACATCTATATCTGAATCTGACTCAATTTGTCTTTTACTCATTTGTGTATGTAGATGTAAAGTTTTGAGGTTGTAAGAGTTATATTTATTTTTTGAAACTTATTTGAAACGAGATGATCATTATTTAGTATTCAGATACGAATAATGTCTGAATGTCTTTAGTACAAGGCTATACTTCATCTGAAGAAGAACCAGAAGAAAACAATCAATTGAAAAATGATACAGTAGCAGAACCACCAACAAAGAAGCAAAAAATTGTACAATATGATTCCAACAATTTTGAAGAACAATATAAACTTCAAGAACAACAAAGACTTAAAGAAGCCAGAGCTTTAGCAAAAGAGTTGAAAAAGAAACGTAAAAATAAAGGAGGTACTCCATGGGCATCAATTTCATCAGACGAAGAACGAGTATTTGAACAAAATAAACCAACAATTGAACCAGAACAATCAGATCAAGAAGAAGATATTTTTAAACCCACATCAAAATTCGTTGGAGCTCAAGAATTAGATTATCAAGGTAGATCATATATGCATATTTCAAATGAACTAAAGAAAGTGGAACCTCAAGATTGTTTTGTACCGAAGCAAATAATTCATACATTCAATAAAGCACATCCAAAAGGTGTTAATAAATTAGAATTTTTTCCCAAATTTGGTCATTTATTACTTTCATGTGGTAACGATGGATCAATTAAATTATGGTCTGTACATAAAACTTTTGAATTACTAAGGATTTTCAATGGTCATAAACTTGCTGTAAAAGATGTAAGTTTTAGTCCTAATGGTGATAAATTTTTAAGTTGTGGCTATGATAAAGTAATCAGATTGTGGAAAACAGAAAATGGAGAAGTTTTAAGATCAATAAATACTTCAGCTGTACCCAATGTTATACGGTTTAATCCACAAAATGAATCAGAATTTATAGTAGGTTTATCAAATCATAAAATTGAACATTATGATTTAAATGCTATACATAATCCTATTCAAGTGTATGATCATCATTTAGGTTCAATCAACGATTTACTTACTTTAGATGAAGGTTTTGCTTCTACTTCAGATGATAAATCAGTAAGAGTATGGAAATGGCAAATAAATATCCCAACAAAAGTCATTTCTGATCCATCACAATTTTCAACTCCATCAATTAAAAAACACCCAAATTCAAATTATATTGCATTACAAAGTATGGATAATACAATCAAAGTTGTTCATTCAACTGGGAAATATAAATGGAATAAAAATAAAATATATAAAGGACATCAATGTGCTGGATATGGTATAGAAATTGAAATATCTCATGATGGTAAAACTATCATGAGTGGTGATGCAAAAGGTTTTACTTTTTTTTGGGATTGGCAAAGTAAAAAACTTGTTAAAAAACTAAAGTTAAACAATTCTTTAATTAAATGTATTAAATTTCATCCTTTAGAAAGTAGTAAAGTTGCAATAGCTGGTGCTTCAGGTGATATTTATATATGTGATTAATAAATAAACATGCTGAAATAAAGTGTCTATTCTATTATAAAGTCTATGTAATTATACATTTTTCCTTTTTATATGCTTCTCTTTTGTTTTTTGATCTATGAAATAAATGATGACTGTGATTATTTATGCTATTATGTTTTTTTTGTTCAATTTGTAAATTTCTAACTGTGTGGGGAAATGCATTTTTTGAATCATCAAGATCCATTGGTGATACTAATTTTCTTAATTCTCCTAATGATTCACTTGAATCTAAATTAACATTTGGTGATCTTTTTATGGATTTTCTCCAAACTGATGAATTTAAAGTTGATTCACCACTTGATTCATTATTTGCTTTTATTTCGGTTGTTGGTTTTATTGTAGCTTCTTGGGATGTTGTGGTTTCAGAACTTAAACGTTGCTCATTAAGTTGTTGCAGTGGTTTTTTATCTAAACAAATATTACTTATATTTGAGAAATTACTCCATTGACTGTTTCTTCTAAATTGTGGACTTAATGTCATTGAAGAATTTCCATCTTTTAATATCGTTGGCTCCTCCTTATAATAATTTTTATCAGCATCAGTTATATACCAATAATATCTATTTTTGATATCGACATATTTTGGATCAGTTGGTGGTAATGAGGTAACTACAGCTAAAGAAGTTTTTTTCTCTGGTGTTGGTGTTGGTGTGGGGGATGTTGTTGTTAATTTTGGTGATGTCGTTGTTATTGTTGGTGTAGGTATTGAATCTTCAGCTGATAAAATTGGTGATAAAACTTTTGGTGGATTTGCAACTACATTCACTGCTTCATCTGACCAATATTGAGCTTTAAATCCATTTGGTGGAACAATATTACTTTTTAATGATGATGTTGTACTTGATTCATTAGTTGAAACTAATCTATAAAATAACATGTAAGGCCATTCTGTATTAAAAATTTCACTAAATGATTTTTCAATAACCCTATGATTCTTTTTCATGTCATCATAAAAATACCAAATTGAATTATTAGCTTCTTCTTCTGTTTGATTAATTTTTTCAACATTTTTTCTAACAACTGATATGAAATGACCCAGTTCAATTGATTTTCCTCTATGACAAACAGCACTTTCTAAAATTAATCTAAAAGAACAAGCTGGTTCATCAATATCATCAGCAACAAAATCAGGTAAATCAATAAATGGTGGAATAATAATCCGTTTTTGAGATCTAGTACCAGCTGAATCTCCTGAAACAAATTCATATCTTTTCAAACAAATTGGTAATATTGGTCTTCTATTTGCAAATTCTTTTGATGACTTTGCCGCACTTTCTAAATCATCAGTTGCTACATTATCATCAGTATAAAACGGTAATAATCTTAAAAACATCCAAGCTGGTAAATTTACTTCTTTAACTTTTGATGTATTTGATTTTCCATCTTCATTTAATGACCATATTGATAAAGTTGAAGATCTTGTTCTAACCCCAATTCTAACTCCATTACTTTTCCTACTATCTGATCTATCTCTATTAAGTGGTGGTCTTTCATTTATATCTTCAACTAACTCTATACTATGTTTATGATCATCAAAATAATCTTTTTTGTTGTTGAAATTATTATTATTATTATTTATCTGTGAATTTTCAGGTATTTCGTCAAAGTTTGAAGTAACTTTTGGAACACTACTCAATGAAGCCCTTCTTTCTAATTCTCTTTTAACACTTATTGAATTATTAAAATAATGTTCTAAACATTCTTCTAATAATATGGAATCTTCATTTTCTGATTTTTGCAGTTTTAAACTTGGTATTGAATTTTCTAAATTTTCTAAATGTTCAGTTTCTGTAAATTTTGGTATAATTTCAGATTCAACTTCATCATTTGGTATACTTACAAATAAAATTCTTTCTTTTGAAAATTTTTCATCATCTTTTTTATTAAATTTTCCACCATGTTTTATATCAACTTTAAAAGTAAGTAATGGCATATTTAAAACTTCAGTTAAAAATTCAAATAATGAAGCAGAATCTTGTTGTTTATGACTTATTGCTTCATTAAATCCTAATTTAAACAATCCTTCACAAATTCTTGCAGTTAAATCAGTTGTTATTAAATAACCAGATCTTAATAATGAAACATAAATTCTTAATAATGCAGATAATTGATTAATTAATTTATCATGATGATTTGGTATAAATAAAATTGGTTCAAAACTTTCTAAATTTGCAAACATTGCAAAAAATAAAGCATCCATATAACACATTACATTATCCCAATTTTCTGCTCCAACAAATTTTAATTTATTACCTAATTTATCAATTCTTAAATTTGTTAAAAATAAACCTTCTGAACATAATTGAAAAATTCTTAATATATAAAATGATTTATTTAAATCTCCACCTGTTAAAGGTGATTTTAATATTGCAATAATTTCCAAAGTACATGGTATATTTAATTGTAAAAATTCAAAATAATTTTTTATTTTTATAACTTCTTGTGATTTATCAGTATATTTATTTATATTATATGGAGTATGTTTTATAACAGTTTCTTTATCAACTTTTAAATAACTTTCAATATACCATTGCCAATAAGATTCTGTGAAAATTGGATATAATTGATCTTTACCATTATTATAATTATGATTATTATTAGAATGGCGAGAGAACCTCTTTAGCATAATTCTCTATATCTATATATTTAAGTAGTATTATATTTGTTGAGTAATAGTATTTGAATTGAATGAATTATTATTGATGAAGTTTAATTGACTTGATAGTATTAAAATTAGTAGCAATATATAAAAGTATTCACGTATTATTATTCAATATTTATTGATGTTGTGTTATAATAATAATATCTTTTTCTTTTTTGGTTGTAAAAACAATTCATAATTTAATTTAAATCAATATTAATTTATTTTATTATCAGATAAATAAATAAATAAATTAACTATGGAGTACCTGCATATAAACAAATATTAATAGTGAGATCTGGAGATTTTATTTTTTTTATTTTATTTATATTCATTCAGATTTCCGATCTTTTTATTTATTACTATTCATACACACTATCATAATATTATACTAATATTATTGACATTATTATTATCATCAGAAAATAATATGTTATCTATATATAAACTATTATATTACTATTGAATAATTATAGTAATGGAGAACTTAACTATTAAAATAATTATATCTGAATTTTCATATTCTATCTTAGAATTATACTATATAGACACGTATATCTGTCTAAGATCTATTAATAAAATTCTAACTATAATTAAAAAATTCGGATAAAATTTGTAACCAAAAATAAGTTTTTTTTAGATGATGTTGTTTTAAGACAATTTATATTTTTAAGTTTAAATATTTCTATATTATTGAGTAAAAAGTCATCTTTTATACTAAAAGTAGTCTTTACTATTACTAATAGAGTATACAAGTAAATTTTAAGTTGTATTTTAATCAGTAATAATTTGAATAGTAATAAGAATAAGAATAATATGTCATTAATTGAAAGACCAAATATTTATATGTCTTGTTATTGTAATGCTACCAAATTTAGATCAGTAATAAAAATGGAATTAATCGGATATAAATAAAAATTATGAAACAAATTATTTTTTAATTTACATAACAAAATTTATTTGATTTACTTAAATATATTGATTATCACCATCACGATATAACAATAAATTACTTTAGTTTGTCTTTGCTCTTAGCAAATGATAATATAATATAACTCAATCTATTAAAACTAATCAATCAATAAAACAAAATATTCCATTTAATATATTTAAATTAAAATTCAAATAAATTTTAATCATGTCTTGGATTGGATTAAAAAAGGCAATTAATAGAGCTGGTACTCAAGTTATGTTAAAAACTGGACAAATTGAACAAACTATAGATAAAGAATTTGAATTTGAAGAAAAAACTTTTAAAACAATGGAACAAAATTCAATACTTTTACAAAAAAGATTAAGATCATATTTAGAAAGTTTAAAATTATTAACAAATTCACAAATTAATATTGCAGAATTATTAAATTCATTTTATGGTAATGAAGAGCCATCTTCTCATATTGTAGAAAATTCAATAACTGGTGAATCAATTGAAAATTTCAAAAATTTATCATCAGAATATTATACAACTTTAAAAAAATTAAATAATGAAAGTATAAAAGATTTAGAAAATCCTTTTAATCAAACTATTTTAAATCCAATAGCAAGATTTAATTCTTATTATATAGAAGTTAATGAAGCTATAAAAAAGAGAAATAATAAATTATTAGATTATGATTCAATGAAAAATAAATTAAAAAAATTAATTGATACTCCACAAATTGAATATAGTAATTATGATTTAAAATTTAAAGAAATTAATGATGAATTATTGGAAACAGAAACAAAATATTTTGAAATTAATAATTTATTAAAAAAGGAATTACCAAAATTAATTAATATGAGAATTGAATTTTTTGATCCAAGTTTTGAACTGTTTGTTAAAATTCAATTAAGATTTTTTAATGAAAATTATTTTCATTTAAAAAATATTCAAAATAAAATTGATTCTAAAACTCAAAAAGATTATATTGATGGTAAATTAGATGATAGAATTGATGAGATACTAAATAAAATGAAAATGTTGGATATTGTTGGTAAAGATGAATCTGGGTAACTACCAAAGAAGTTGTTGTATAATGAAGTTAATGAAAAATATAAAATACTCTGTAAAATCTTAGAACTGTAAAAAATATTACTCTTGTGTCAATTCAGTCAAAGATTTTGAAGTTGTTATTATTCTCTTTACAAAAATAAAATTTCGTATATAACGTCTATTAAAATAATATATTTACATATATATTACATAATCTTTAAAATTTCTATAAATCGAATTTTCTTCTAAATTTTAATTCAATATCAGTATTTTTTTTCCAAATTTTTGTTTTAATAGTTTGTAAAGTCATATTATTTTGTAATTCCTGACCTTTACATTCTAATATTAACCAATCTGTTGGTAATAATTTTTTATCTTTCATTTCTTTTGTTTTATTTTCAAATTTATCAGTTAAAAAATATAATATTTTGGAAACTCTTAACATATTATGAGATGTTAATTTTATTGAACTTTCTAATGCTGGTAATGATTTTATTTTACGTTGAGATTTACCTCCTATTTTGATATGTGGTGGTAATTGATAATAATCACATTCTAATAATTGGAATGTAATTTTAGGTGATTCTTTAATATATAATTTATTATATAATATTGGTTGACTTATCCATTTTGGTAATAATCTTAATTCATTTAATAGGGTTTGATTTTGAGTTTTAGCAATTGTTTCAATATCAGTTAGTTTGAAATAATTTAAATCTCTATAATTACCAAGTTCGGGTGAATGTTCAAATAATATAACATTCATATCTTTTGGAAAATGTTTATAATTGATAATTGGATAATATCTTAAAGTTTCATCAATTTTAATGTTTTCAATTGCTCTTTCAAAATTTGTATAACCTGCAAAAACTGAATTTATTAAAATCAAACCAACATGAAATCTATCATCATTTGTAACGGTAAATTTTTTGTAGGTGTCACCTAACCTAGCAATTGTCTCAGCGCTATCAATTGCTAAATATGGATAATCTTTTATTAAATCATCATAATATATTTCAACATTCATTATTGAACTTTCTCTAATTGTAACTAATAATTTACCTGCTTTTATTTCAACTTCACACCAATTATTTAAAGTATCTGAATTTTGATGCTTTTGAAATAAGGTATCCATTTCTTTATTTCTTAATTCTAATTCTTTCCCAGTTAATATTTTTGAATGTTCCATTGAATATTTTTTAAGTTCTTTACATATTAGTATATCCCAAATTTTTATTTCACCATTAAGATAAAGTACCATTATTTGTCTTTTATTATTAAAAATTCTTTTTGAAATTACACTTTTTGGTACTATTTCATGTTGTGCAATTGGTTTTAAATTGAATGGAATAACTGCTACTTGTTCTGATGGCAATGGATTCAATAGGATTTCAACTGGAGTTAAATCAATATATTCATCATTTGATATTATAGTTGTTTCTTCTTTATTAGTCTTGTCACCAAACGGATTTTCATATATTAATTCTTGACCTTGTTGATATGCATTTATAAATTCATTTGATGGACCACCAAAAACATTAATAAACATTGACAGATATTGATCATTACCTGAACTAGAACTACTATTATCATCATCTTCATCATCATCATCAAAAGTTGGAGGAGTTCCTTCAATATTATTGAAATTTTGAGAAAATGTACTATGTAGTTCTAAATTATGTACATTTGTATCCATTGATAAGTGACTGACTAAATCATAAAAATCGGAATTTAAATCATCAGCTTGTGGAGAAGATTGTAAATCATCTAAAACACTATCATCTTTATATTGCGTCTCTCTATTGATAGAATATTCCAAACAATTTTTCAAAAATTGATATTCTGATAAATTAGATGTATTAGGATTTATATAACGATTAAGTGAACCACAATTTGAAACAAAAACAGTGTTATTTTTATCTTCAGTACTAATAGATAGTATTGGAGAATTTTCTTTAGCAATTAATGTAAATATTCCCAATTTTTCATCAATTGATACATTCTCATTATTACTAAAAGTATTGTAATAAAAATCTCCTTTAGTTTTATTTATAAATAAATTTGTTAAATCTGTTTTTACAACATTACCATTTTTATCTCCGGAATAAAATTCTTTAAATGATGATAAATCAGGTGAATATAATGACCATACAGGAAATTCATGAATATCAAAATTTTTATAAACTTTAAAAGTTCTTAAATCCCATAATTTTATAATTGTATCAGAAGAACCACTCAATAAAAATTGATCATTCATTAATAAACATCTTATGTTATCTTGATGTCCAATTAACTTTCTGATAAATTGAGAAGATCTTGAATCATATAAATTAATAGTATTACTTGGACCTCCTGTACTTATAATTCCTTGATCATTTTTTGCTAATGAATAAATAGATGATGGTAGATTTGTTGTTGATATATTCTCTAATACACTTATTGGTTTAAGTTGATTTAAATCCCAATTAACTATATTGCCATCTAAACCACCACTTACTAATTTATTTGGACAAGTTGATGAATACGCTAGTTTTTTAATATAATCGGTGTGAACATTAGGTAATTTATGAATTGAGTTTGAACCAAATAACTCAATTATTTTTATTGATAGATCTGCAGAGCATGATATTAATTGTTGATCATTATTAATTAATGTTATATCATTAATCCAATCAAAATGAAGATTACGATTATTAATAATCTTAAAGTCCGAACTGTTAAAATTATTTTTATAATATGGTAAAGGTTTAGATGATATAGCAGTTTCAAGTCTTAATAACTTCTCATTAATATCATCACAGTCAGATATTTCATTTTGATTAGTCTTTAGTACATTATTAGTTAAATTCAAATTTGAATCTTCCCAAGTTTTAACTGAACCATCTCTTCCTGCAGTATATAATTGATTATTAATTGATGAATATTGAATAGCATTTATAGGTAGTATATGATTTTCATTGTTATTTGTATCTCCTATAACATATGATAAACCTTGTTTAGATTTTATAGGATTTTTATTTTCAAATGATTGATTAGTATTTGACAATATTGAATTTAAATCATTATTAATGGATGGCTGGGTAGACATAATATTGCCATTGAATGACTTTATGATAATTGATTTGTAATTTGTTTAGACGTATTTGTAAGATTATAAATATATATATATCATGTATCTATTAATATTGTTAATTGAGGTATTAAATATAAGTTGTTGATTGTATGGAATTATTTTATTTTGATAGTAGAAAGCGGTTTGAAAAATTAAATTCTTTTTTTTTTCAGTGCAATTTTTGAAATTTAACTTTAAATTTGAAACTACATCGTTTTTTGTTGAGTAGAGCCTTGTTAAATGATCAAAGGGTGTTGGGACTATACATAATATGTGTATCAATGAAAACATGATCAATTCATTGAAAATGAGTCACTGACACAAGAGATACAAAATACTCTTTAAAAACACTCAATCATTTTATAGCCACGTTTTCTCAAGCTTATATTTCATTTATATTGAATGTTCTCATAATTACAATCAATCTACAATAGCATGACTTGTAGAAGTTGGTAAATTGTTGAATTGCCTTATCAAGGGAGTTAAATTTTTCAGATTCTATGTAGGAGTATGAGCTATCTGAACGAATGATATGTTTTAACATGTATTTGGCTTTATCATTCAATTTGTCACGAGATCCTTCAATTTCAAGATGATGAATGAGTTGTTTATAATAAATAAAAAGTATATATGTATAAATATTGAACAATTTTAAATTCTCGGACTTACATGAAATTCAAAACTTCATTAAATCTAAACTAAATTTACAATTAAGTTTTTAAGCGATATGCTGGTTAAGAATTAATGTAAAAAAAATAGAAAATCGAAGATGTATTATTTTAAACGTTTTAAAAAACAACAAATCCATTTACGTGGGGAACAAAATCTCCATTTTAATTAATATTTTTAAAATGTTTCAAAATGTTAAATTAAATTTGCTCCCTACAATAATAAGGAGTTTGAGGTAACAATCAGATTAAAATTAAAAGTTTGTAATGAACATATGTTATCAAAAGAATCTCTATTAGTAAGTCTTTAATTGAATTATAGAATCGATAAAGATAAAAAATTAATAAATTAATTGAATTTAAAACTTTCTTAATTTATGAAATTGAAATAATAATAACATATTTAATAATAGATTGGAATTGTAGAATATTATTCTATATTAATGTTGTTATCTAATCTATTGATAATTTATGGGGTAATTACACAAAATGAAGATAATATGTATTATATAATAATAGATTAAGTATCACTTGACATCAAGAGAAGTATTAAACTTACTAATTATTACATTAGTATAATAATTGCCATTTCAA
The DNA here is from genome assembly GCF_024610255.1 of Lodderomyces jiufengensis. NCBI lineage: Eukaryota > Fungi > Ascomycota > Pichiomycetes > Serinales > Debaryomycetaceae > Lodderomyces > Lodderomyces jiufengensis. The sequence goes on along the minus strand of NW_026261559.1, from coordinate 1,246,389 downwards.
TTCTATTGAATCTTGAATATATAATAAAATTTAATCTATACGTATCAATATTACTGTATTAAAAAGTAAATTTACTTCTTAAAATATTCTTATCAACTAACAATAAAATCTTTACATTATGATATATATATAGATATAGCTATATTAAGCTACTTTATAATAGAATATAATATCTGATGTTTAATTTTATTATAATTCTATTACATTAATAAACAAATAAATTTATTATTGAATGTTTAATTATTGAATATTGAATATTTTCATTTTGTATTTTCGTATATTTTTTTATACTAATATATGATAATAACTAGAAAATTTAAAATTGTGGGGTGAGTTTTAATATTAAATATTACATCTAATAAAATTAATGAGGAGATCTAAAATTATTTATTTTTCTTAACTAAGCACTACCAATTGTTAACAATAAAAAATAAGAAGTAATTAATAAGTAAAGTATAAATAAATATTACATTACAAATTTATTATCATCCCCTTTTTTACTTTAAACTAAATGTTACTTTTATGAACTTTTGATATTAAATCACTTTATTATATAATTATTATTATCCAATTAAAATAAAGCAACAAATCTTCTATTTAATTAATCTATTGTATATAAAAAGTATATAATAGTTTATACATAATATATTAAATAAATAATTATATAAATATTGATAATTCGTCTTTTCATTTATTTAATTTGATACATTTTTTTTATTTATATTTCTATACAATTTATAACACTTCCTTATTTTTTCCAATAATTCCCCTTAATTGGAATTAATAAATATATCACATACTCATAACATATATATATATAAATATATATATATATAAAGAAGTTAAGGTCACACCACCATTAACTTTTTTTGCAAAAATTTTGATAATACTATAACGTTACTTTATAATTAATTATAAAAGCAGTATCCAAGATGAACTATCAAGATGCTTACATTCAAGATAAAAAAAGAAAATTAAGTCAAGAAATGGATCAAGATACAATTAAAGAAACAATCTTGAATGTTGAGCAACAAAAAGATATTGATTTATTAATGGAAAATCATGATATTGAAAATATTGCAGAACATGCAAAAAATATTGATACAAATACAATTGAAGAATTAACAAGACAAAATAGAGCATTGATAATTATTGAAGAATTTTTACAAAATGAAAATTTAGAATTGAAAAAAAGTTTTAAAGATTTAGAAAAAGAAAATCAAGCATTAAAAAAAGTTTTAAAAAATGATTTTCAATCAAATTATAAATATATTAATAAATCATATATTTAAAAAATTAATTTATAATCAAGTTATAAAGGAATAAAAAAAATTAAAATTCAAAGAAGATTAGCTAGAGGTTGTTTTATTATGGTGGTCTACGCATATTATTGGTTTCACCTACAAATTTATATGAAGAATGTGGAATTGAGAAATTTTTAATTTTTTTTATTTACTACAAAATTTGAGAGTTTTATGTTTCAGATTAATTTGATTATTTTTTTTATGTGTGATTAATTGTTTTTATAATTTTTTGTGTTGTGAATATTTTTTTTTATTTGAAAAATGCTATTAATGTTTTTTATGATGAAATGAACTGGAATGAATGATTGTTTTATAATGATTAAAAAGAAACTAATGATGATTTGAATGAATTGAAATGAATTTTAATGAAAGAACAAATATAAATTTAAAATGGTAAAAAGTTTTTTTTTTTTTAATGTTTTTTTGCTATATATAAAATTACTGTTCAAAAATACTTCTATTAGTATTTGTTACTTGTTTATATATACATATATAGTTTTAACTTAAATAGCATATTTTATTATATATTATGATTAAAATTGTTTTAAAAGATGAAGTTACTGTAAGATATAATAGTTGTTCTTTTCAAATGAGGAATTATTGCAACTAAATTTAATTTATGTAATTTATGTATAATGAACTTTAAAACGCGCATTACGTATTATACAAAAGTTAACGCAGTAATTAATTAGTATTTAATTTATGACGACTCCTAACATAAATCCAATCAAATATTTCTCTTTAATTTACAGTGTTTTACAACACAGTTATTTAAAGATGCTGAACTTTACGATTGGTTGATTATAGTCGTTTCATATTAAAAGTTAGTTCGAATACTACCTTTATAAAAAAGTTCAATTAAATTTCCTAATTTGGATTTAATTAAATTTTTTATTTTTTTTATTACGCGTTTAAATAATTTGAAAAATTATGAAACACACAAAAATTAATAAAATATAATCGGAATATTTTAACTACCGTGTTTAAGTGTATGAAACTATATATATATAAGATGAATATCATTCTTACTTTTCAAATATGTTATAAATCATTAATATTAATTATATCAGTCCATTCATTATTTCAATTCTTTATTATTTGTTTTTACTATATATTATTTAATTAACTAATCAATTGCATTTATATTTTTCCATTCATTCATCATGTCATCATCAATCACTCCAATCTCCACTCCAACTAAAAAGAGAACTATTAGAGATATATCAAATACTTATCAAAATTCATCATCACAATATAATAAAGATATACTATTAACACCAACTAAAACTCCAAATAAAAAACAAAAATTATCAAATATCCTAAAAGATAATGATTTATCTTGTAAAAAAAAATTAATATTTACACCAACAACACCAATTAAAACTATTGAAAAACCTTTATTAACACCATCATCATCTTCAAAATCAATAACAACTACTATTTATTCACAAACTAAAAATTTATTTCAAAGAGGTTATGATAATACTAATAATAAATTATATAATGATGAAAAAATAAATTTATCATTAACAAGTAGAGAAGAAGAAGCTAAAACTATAAATAATTTTTTAAATGAAAATATTCAATTAAATCTATGTAATAATTTATATATATCAGGACCACCAGGAACTGGTAAAACTGCTCAAATTAATTTAAGTTTAAAAAAATATGAATCATCAAATTCAATTAAAATTATAAAAATAAATTGTATGACATTAAAAAATCCTGAACTGATATTTCATGAAATTTATTCACAATTAATTGGTAAATTATCAATATCATTTATAACTAAGAGAAAATATGAAGATATAATTAATGAAATAAACTCACAACAAAATATAAATTTCAAAACTATAATTTTAATATTAGATGAAATTGATTTCCTAATATCAAATGGTAATTATCAAATATTATTAAAATTATTTCAATTAGCAAATTTTAATGATCAAAATCAATTAAAATCTAAAATTCTATTAATTGGTATATCAAATACTTTAGATTTAAATAATAAATTTTTACCAAAATTATCATTAAATAATATAAATTTAAATACTTTACAATTTTTACCTTATACAGCTCAACAAATTAAATATATTATTGAAAATAAATTATCAATACTAAATCAAAATATTTTCCATCCAATAGCATTACAATTTTGTTGTCAAAAAGCTGCATCAATTTCTGGAGATTTAAGAAGAGCTTTTGATTTATGTTATAAATCTATTGAATTAGTTGAAAAAGAATATAAAAATAATAATAAACTGGAAATTTCAAAAATTATGATAAGTCATGTTGCTAAAATATGTTCTGAAGCATTTAATACAAATTCAAATAATAATAATATTAATATAATCAATTCATTGAATACATTACAACAATTAATATTATGTCATTTATTTAATTATAAATTAATTTTACAAAATCAAAATTTACAAAATTTAACAAAAATTAATGTACAATCATTTTATGATTATTATTTAAAACAAAATGAATTAAATAAAAAAATATTAATGATCAATTCTATAAAAATGGGAGAATTTTTAGAAATTTTAAATGCTTTAGAATCTAATAATTGTATTAATATAATTATAACAAATAAAAAAAATAATAATAATTTAAAATTTATAACTTTAAATATTGATTATAATGATATTTTGAAAAGTATTGGTAATAATGAAATATTAAAAAAGTTATTAAAGAGATCTTAATAAATAGAATAATAATAGATAATTTGTACTTTTACATAAGTCATTTTCAATATAATTAATAATACATTTATAAATAATAATATATAGATAGAAGTAAATTACATAATCAAGTTTTACTAATTAAGCAAGTCTCGTAAATTCGTTTTAGCTCTTTGTTGTTGTTGTTGCTTTTGTTGTTGTTGTCTTGAGGGTTCTTCATTATTTAATAAACTCATTATAGAGCTTTTTCTTATTGTTGGAGTTGTTGATTGTGAAGTCATTAAATTTAAAACATTATTTTCATGAGAATTATAAGTTGGTGGTTGAGGTAATGGTTGTGTCTGTTGTTGCTGCTGTTGCTGAGGTTGGTCTACTATTAAATTTCTGATTGATGGAAATACTGATGAAGATGTACGATATTGTGGGTATTGTTGAAATTGTTGAGGATATTGCTGATATTGTTGTTGAGGAGGCACATATTGTTGATATTGTTGATATTGTTGTTGTTGATACTGCTGCTGCTGCTGTTGTTGTTGTTGTTGATTTTGATATTCAGACTGGTATTGTTGCATTTGGACATATTGTTGTTGGGAAGTTTGCTGAGAAGTTTGTTGAGGTTGTTGAGGTTGTTGTTGGCGAGCTTCTTGGATTTGTTGCGATTGTGGCGGTTGTGTTTGCTGTTGATAAGTAAAAGTTTGCATTGGTGGAGGATTTTGATTCATTATTTGTTGTTGATCAGGTGTAGTCAAATTTTCAACTGAAATTTTACTAGTTTCTGGTAAAATATATTCTGTTGTTTGTGGTTGTTCTTTTTTAACTCTTTTCTTTTTCTCAACTGGTTCTCCATCTGCCTTTTTGGATTTTCTTTTCTTCTTTTCAACAGGTTTACCATCAATAGTTGTTTCCTTTGTTTTCGGTTTCCTTTTTTCAGGTTTTGGTTTATCAGTAGAAGCAGTAGCTCGTTTCTTTTTACTGGTTTCTGTAAAAACTTCTTGAGCAATTGGTTTATTGTTTGCTGTAATAATTGGTGTAGAAATTACGGGTGTTTCCAATTCTATTGGTGTACCTTCAATCGAAATTTGATCTTGATTATTTCCAGTAATTGCAATTTCTTGTGCTACAATTGGTGCATCATCATTTTGTAAAGCATTTGTAGTAGTAATATTTGTTGCAACAGTAGTAGTTTTTGGACGTCCACCATTTTTAACTTTCCTACCTTTTTTACTTGCTTTCCTATGTTGTATTAATAACTGTTTATAATTGATTGTTTTTTTAGTCATATAATAATGGACAACACAATCAGAAGCTGTTCTTAAACTACCCATATATCTTGAAATTGCACCAAATCTTTTAGGAAATAAACAAAAGGCTTCACTAAATAATTCATGTTCTCTTTCAGAAAAAGTATTATAAAAATCAGATTTGACCCTTTGACTCCATTCAATTTTATCTTTAACTATATTATTTGAATCCATAAATTTCAATTCATTTTTATCAATTGGATCTAAAATTAAATCTGGAATATCTGCAGCAACTCTTTGAGCTTTTTCTAATGGATTATCTTGTTCTTGACCCAATGTGAGTAAGATTTCTTGGAATTCTGCCTCAGTTGTAACTAAATCACCATGTCTTCTACTACTTCGTCTGTTTGATACCGCTACTGGCAGCTCTAAAACTGGAGAGGCATTATTGTTTGCACCAGTGGGAAATTGCTGATTCTGTTTCTTTAAATCACTTGAGTCAATTTCTTTTCTCATTTCGTCATCAAATGGATGAATTATACGAAGTTGTTGATCCATTTTTGCTCTTTCAATATTGGATTTTTTTAAACCTTTGTTGTATAAATGCCATAGATTTAGCGTTTTTATTCGTAAGTGCTTATCCTTGTCTTGAAGTTGTTTAACTAATTTTTTTCTTCTTAATTTAAAATTCATATAATTATTGATAAAAAATGGATATTCTGAGAAGGATAAGATTGGAGTTTCTTTCTTGTATTTTAATTGTGGAGTTTCAATCAAAAATTGCGCTTCTAAATCCTCATACTGTTGTTGCAATTTTGGTAATGGATATCTATATGTCCCTTCTAGTTGTGGTCCAGTGTCTTCTTTAACTGTATCAAATTTATCTTCTTGTTTGATAGGTATTGAAATTGGTGGTGTTTTGGCTGATTTTACTTTGAAGTCTGAATCTTCTATGTTTTTTTCATATTCTTCTTCATATTCCTCTTCTTCTTTTACTTCAACTTCGTTATCATTACCTTTTGAATAGTGCAATTTTCCTTCGTTCTCCTCTTTAACGCTTAAATCTCCAATTAATTTCTCTTCTTTCTCTTCTTTCTCTTGATCCTCTCGAAGTTCTTCATCCTGATTGTCCTGGTCTTCATCTTGATCTTCATCTTGATCTTCATCATCCTCGTCCTCTTCTCCTTCCTCTTGCTCTTGCTCTCCGTTTTCCTCATTTTCAGGCTCTTTGGCGCTTTTCTCGATTGGATTTATTAATGTACTTTTGCCATAATTTGAATATTTGTATTTATCTCTTGGTTTCGAATACGGTAGTTTCAGTTGTGATAATGAAGAGTATCTGTCTATTGGCTTTGAATAATATGACCCATAAGATTTTGATGATGAATAATAAGGATCTCCATTAAAGTTTGAAGACCTATAAGTTTCTGTATTAGATGTTGATGAGCCCAAAGGTATATTATTACTTCCTGAAGTATATGATGAACTTAATGAAGTCTTACCATTTCGTATTCTATCCTTTGCTGAAAATCTTGTTGATGATGACAATGAATTTCTTTTCCATTTACTTGTATCTGGAGTGCTGTAAGAATCATAACGATCTTTTCGATAATCTACATTCCCATTTCTATAATTATTTGTGGATGATAATAATGATGCAGATGATGTTGTTGATGTAGATGATGATGCAGATAATGTAGGTTTATGACTTGACATAGATAGTCGTGAATCTCCAGCTTTATTTGTATTTTTTCTCCAATTGTCTGACCTATTATTATAATATGAATTATCATAATTTCCTCCATAAGAATTTGAATAATAATTTGACGTATATGATGATGATGAATTTCTATTGGTATTATTTGATTGTGAATCTTTCAGATGTGTTAATGATGAAGAACCGGGTCCATTACTTTTGAAATCTCGTCGTGACAAATTCGGCACAGTTGATGAATTAGTTTCATTTGATGAATTTATATTTGCATTAGAATTTAAATTTGAATTTGACGAATTAGCAGAAGCTGCTATAGTTGATGATGAATAAAAATTTTTCCTTCGAGTTTTCCCATAATCTATATAATCATTATTATACCGCGATGAAGATGATGATTGTCCTCCTCCTCTAGGATTTGAAGAGGACATTTATAACTTATATTGCTTGATATTTTTTTTCTGAAATAAAATAATGCAATAACTCAGACGAATATAACTAAAAATTATTATTTATATTTAATTAATCAATCAAAAAAGTTTATTGTAAGTGAATGGTAAAGTAATTTTTAAATGAATGTTAGATATGATTGATAATTTTAAAATAAATCAATTTATATTAGAATTTGTTTAATTAATTGTAACATAAAATATAACTTTTGAATTCAAACTTTTGCTATGGAATTAAATTAATGAAAATGAGTTGGAAATAAATGTTTGTGGATATATGAAAATTCAATAATAGTAAGCCCGAGTCACTACTTTGTTTCAATAATTGATTGATTATATGTATGAATTTTGCAGTATTGATATTTAAGTAGTAATAATACTATCTATTAAAATAAGTAATTGGTTAATTGAATTCTCTTTATTTTAGAATTTTGTTTTTAAAGTTTTTTTTTTTTTCTCTCTTTCTTTCATTTAGTACCAAGTTTTGAGTGGCTACCAAATTATCACTTTAAATTTAATTTCAATCAATTGACCAGCGTTTCAAAATTCAATATTCTTTTACTTATCAAAGCTTGAGAGTTCATCAATTCTTGATCAAGGTTGAAAGTCGTTTATGAGCACTAAAAACTTACTTTGCTTCTAGATGCAAAAAAAACGTTGTATTAACGTTAACTCTTAAATCACGTGATCTATTCTTCAATTTAAAGTATAATTTGAAAACTTTTTTTTTATTTTTTTCAATTTCTTCAATTAACAGTACAATTGATTCAAACATACAATCATAAATGAACAATAAAATAATATCAAGGCTAAGTGGACTAAGTCTACGTAGTTCAAGATGTTTCTCTAAATCAACGAAATCATGTAATGCAATTTTAGCAAATTCAAATACAAAAACCACCACAACAACAACAAATATATCTTTTGATGAACAAATATCAAGACCAAATAGATTCAGTAACAATAATAATAACAACTACAACAACCAGAGTAATAATAATAATAATAGAAATAATTTCAATCGATTTCAAGTCACAGAGAATTTAACGATGCCCGAATTAAATAGAATAAGAACAATACCAACTTTAATGACATTTTATGGAGGTAATCCAATTCATGAAAATAATATGAATCAGTTAAAAACTTTATTAAGAAAATATGAAAATTTACCAACAAAAATCTTAACAGATGAAGAATTGTCAAATCAAAAATTTATTGGATTTGAATCATATAGAGAAAGAACTCAATCTGGTACAAGAGTTAAAAAAATTCATTATAGAGATTTAATTACAAGTTTAAATAGATTAAGAATTATTGATTCAGAATTAATGCCAATTGATGTATTAAATGTTTTACAAGAATATTACTCAAAAAGTTCAAACAAATCATTGACCACTTCACAACTAAAAACTTTAGATGAATTTGGAAGAGCAAAAGCAAAAGCTAAAAGAAAAGCTTCGGAAGCTAAAGTTTATTTAGTACGCGGAGAAGGGGAAATTATAGTTAATGGTAAAAATCTTGTTGAATATTTTACAAATGTATATGCAAGAAAAAATTTAAATTATCCTTTTCAAGTTATTGATCAAGAAGGTAAATATAATGTATTTGCTGAAGTTAGTGGTGGAGGTTATACAGGTCAAAGTGAAGCAATTATGTATGCCATTGCAAAAGCTTTAGTTATATTCAACCCATTAATAAAACCAAGGTTATCAAAAGCTAAATTAATGACTAGCGATGCAAGAGTTGTAGAAAGAAAGAAACCGGGTAAAGTCAAAGCTAGAAAGTCACCAACTTGGGTTAAACGTTAATTTAATTATAATAAATTGAATAAATATTACTGTAAATATACATGTATCTATAATGATTCTAAATATAAAAGAACTGATTCTATTTCAGGTTTATCATATTTTGTAATTTTCCCTTGATATGTAGAACCTTTACCACCACCTTTTAAATTTCCTATTCTTTGTTTCAATTCTGTAGATATATCAGTCGCTTTTGGACCCAAAATCTTAATCATACCTCCATTTGATTGATGATTCCCATTAATTAGTATTAAAGTTTGTTTAGTTGATAAATCAATTTCTTTCGATTTTTTTGAGTTGATCATAGTCATTAACTCTTTTTGAACTGAAGTTAAGAATTCTGGATTATTATCTTCTCTATAAACATACGCAATTGCATTTTCATCTTTTGAAAACTTATCATATATTTCAGTGGCTTTATTGTTCGCCAATTCTTTGATTAAATTTGCAATTGTAGAGTTAGCCTTTTTGTAATTGGTACTTAATTGATCGACTTTATTTGTAACATCTTCAATTTGACACGATAACTGAACACCTGAAACAGTTTTTAATATATTGTAATAATTGGAAGTTAATTTTGAAACACGATATCCGCAAGTGAAAAATAATCTTGAATGACCACCTCTGACAGAAACTTGATTCAATAAAACAATTGATAAAATTTGAGAAGTGTTTTTTAAATGAGTTCCACAACATGGATTTGCATCAATATTTCCGATTTTAACAATTCGTACAATACCTTCATCTTGATCATAATCTTCAGGAATATGACTTGTATCAAGTTCTGAATCATCTGTAGTGACTTCTATAGGATGTGATTCAAAGATCAATTGATTTACTTTTGATTGAACTTCTTCAACTAATTTATCATCTATCTTCTTAGGTAATTCAATATAATTTATTTGCTCTCCCATTTTCCAACTTAAAGTTTCTAATTGATATTGATCAAAAACTGCAGATAATAAATGTTGACCGGTATGTTGTTGCATATAATCTACTCTTTTATCCCAATCAATAATTAATTTAACTGAAGAACCTATATCTAATGGCTTATCAATTATATGTAAAGCTTTTAGTTTTTCTCTAATAACAGATTTAAGTGGAATTTTATTACCATCCAATGTTGTTATAAATCCTTCATCACATGGTTGTCCACCACCCTCGGGGAAACACACCGAGTCTACCATCTCAACCTTATATAATGGTGAATCGTTCTTGGTTAAGAATTCTGAGCAAGACACAACTTGAGTCTCAAGACTTTTCAAAAATGAATCTTTTTGGCATGCGAGTGCCCCTACTATAGTCGATGTCTTTGCAGTTGCCATTATAAAGCTATTAGTTGTAGATTGAAACAAAAGAATAGATCTTTATTTCATTTTCCATCAATAGATTATCAAATACAATTGAACTTAAAAAGGTCGAGATTGAAATTCACACGACTGTAAATTCATCAGTTTTTGTGTTACAGTAGTAATAATTTTTTTTTGTACTGAAAAATTTTCTGATCTCACTGTTTAGAAACAAAGATTCTAATAGATTAATAGATCTATAGATATACTATATCAATCTAAATTATAGGTTTCAAAGAAATGGCTCCAGCTCATAAGAGTCATAATTTTCGTCCTGAAAATGTTTTAAAACGTGCTGAAGATTTAATTGCCGTTGGACAAAAAGAAGCAGCATTAGATACTTTATATGAATTAATTACATCTAAAAGAATTCGTTATTTACAAGTCGAAGATTTAGAACCTATTGCAATTTTATTAATTGAATTAGCAGTTGAATTAAGAAAAGGTAAATTAGCAAAAGATGCATTACATCAATATAAAAAAAATATTCAATTATCAGAAAATGGTTTAGAATCTGTTCAAACTATTGTTCGTAAATTTATTGGATTAGCTGAAAAAAAATTAGATGAAGCTCAAGCAAAAGCAGATATTAAAATTGATCAAGATGAAACTGCTGAAGATGATTTAGAAACTGCTCAAACTCCTGAAACTATTTTATTAAGTGCTGTTTCAAATACTGACACAGCTGATAGAACAGAAAGAGAATTAGTTACTCCATGGTTAAGATTCTTATGGGAAGCTTTAAGAGCTGTACTAGATATTTTAAGAAACAACTCAAAATTAGAAGTTACTTATTCAGCTATTGTAAATCAAGCATTTAAATTTTGTCTTAATTTCAAAAGAAAAGCTGAATTTAGAAGATTATGTGAATTATTAAGAGTTCACATGCAATCAGTTACAACTCAAACTAAAACATCAACTAATAATGCTATTGATTTATCAGATAGTGATACTGTTCAACGTTATTTAGAACAAAGATTTGCACAATTGAATATTTCAGTTAAATTAGAATTATGGCAAGAATCTTTTAGATCAGTTGATGACGTTCATACATTAATAACCGCATCCAAAAAATCACCAAAACCAAATATGATGGCCAATTATTATGAAAATTTAGCAAGAATTTTTGCAGTTTCAGATAATTCTTTGTTCCATGCTGCTGCTTGGAATAAATTTTTTAACTTGTATTCACAGTCACCATTAGCAACAGATGAAGAATTAAAAAAATTTGCGTCTATTTTAGTCTTATCAACATTAGCAATTCCACAAACAGCTATTAATGATGTTGATGAACATAGAACTAAAAATTCAAAATTATCATCATTATTAAATTTAACTCAAGTTCCAACCAAAGAAGGTTTAATCAAATCAGTTGTATCAAGAGGTATATTGAAATATGTTGATGGACCAGTCAAATCATTATTCGACTTATTAGAATCCAATGAATTTCATCCATTATCAGTCAAAAAAGATGTTTCTCAAATTTTCAAATCAATTGAAGCAGACAGTGAATTAAAAAGATATATCCCAACTTTAACTGAAGTCATTTTGATCAGAATTTTCCAACAAGTCTCACAAGTATATGAAACCGTTAAATTAGAGTTTTTAATATCATTAGGTATATTTGAAGGTTTAGATTATTCATTAAATGAATTAGAAGTTGAAAACTTAATTGTAAATGCTGTTAAAGATGATTTAATTTCATTAAGTATTGATCATGACGCCGGTGTTGTTTCATTTAAATCAAATCCATTCGATGAAATCTCAAGCACTTTTGCTAACAACTTACAAATATCACCAGCTGAATTAGTTCGTACACAAATTAGTAAATTAGCCGCCACATTGGCTGAAACTGTACAAATTATCGATCCAAATTATGAATCACGCAGAAGACAAGCACAAGAATACGCTCAACAACGTGCTTTGAAAGATTTTGTTGTTGAACAAAAATCTATTGCTAGTAGAGCCAAAATAATTGAAGAACGTAAAATAGCAGCTGAAAAATTAAGACGTGAAGAAGAAGAATTACAAGCAAGATTGAAACAAGAAAAACAAGCTGCTGATCAAAAAGCAGAACAAGAAAGATTAGTTCAAGAACAAGAACGTAAAAAGATGGAGAAATTACAAAAAGAACGTGATTTAATTCAAGAAAATGAAAAACGTAAAATTGCTGAAGAAATTAATGCTAAAGGTATCATTAAAGTTGATTTAGATAATTTAAAAGATTTAGATACTTCTAAATTACAAATGATGCAAGTTGAACAATTAAATAAAGATAAAAAGGAATTAGAAGAAAAATTAAGAGTAACATCTAAAAAAGCTGATTATTTAGAAAGAGCATTTAGAAAATATGAATTAAAATTATTAGAAGCTGATTCAGATAAACAAAGAGGATTAGAATTTGATAATTATGAAACTGTTAAAAATTCCAAAATTCAAAAAGCTAAAAAGGACTTTGATGATTCTGTTGCATTAAAAGATCGTTTACAACGTATATTACCAGATTATAACAAATTCAAATCACAAATTGATGCTAAGAATGCAGTTAAAGTAGCTAAATTAAAAGAAGAAGCTCAAGCTAAATTTGAACAAGCTAAACAAGAAAGAATTGAAAAAGTCAAAAAACAAAGAATTGAAGAATTAAAAATAAGAAAAGAAAGAGAAAGAAAAGCTCAAGCAGAAGAAGCAGCAAGAAAAGCTCAAGCTGCTGAACATGCTAAATTAAAGGAAGAATTGAGAAAACAAAGAGAAAAAGATGAAGAATTACAAAGACAAAGAGATGAAATTGCTGCTCAAGCTGCTGCTGCTCAAGCCGCTGAAGAAAAAGCAAAACAAGCAAAACCCATGTCATTCGCAGAAAAAATGAGATTAAAGAGAGAAGGTAAATTGCCATAATTACATTCGCATTTGTTAATGTAATAAAATATTAAATTGTATTTATATAGTTCTTTTATAGACAATAAAATTCATTTAGCATTTAAAGAAGTGGTGAATTGAAAACGCGATTCTCAATGCGCTTTTAATTATGTCAAAAGTTCTTTTTTTTTAATTTTGCAGCAGTTCTAATAATTCTTCAAACTCAATCAAATTCATATAGATTTCTCATGTCTAAACCAGTAGTTACGATTATTGGATCACTCAATTGTGATTTAGTTACATTCACAAACAAAGTCCCCCAAGGTGGAGAAACATACACAGCAAATTCATTTGAAACTCATCAAGGTGGTAAAGGATTAAATGAAGCAATTGCAGTTTCAAGATTATCACCAACTAATAAAATTCATACTAGAATGATTGGTAAAATTGGTAAAGATGATTTTGGTAAAAATTTAAAAAATTGTTTAATTGAATCTGGAGTTGATACTACATATATTGAAGAAATTGAAAATATATCATCTGGTGTTGCAGTAATTATAGTTGAATCAAATGGTGAGAATAGAATTTTAATAACTCCAGGTACAAATGGTGAATTAAAACCTACAGATGAGGAATATTCTAAATATTTTAAAGATATAGATATTGGATTTGTTGTATTACAAAATGAATATCCTGATACTGCTAAAACAATTGATTGGTTAAAATTAAATAAACCAAATATTAATATTGCATATAATCCATCACCTTTCAAAAAAGAACTAATAACTAATGAAATATGGTCAAAAATAGATTTATTGATAGTCAATGAAGGTGAAGCATTAGATGTAGCTAAACATTTATTACCAAAAACTAAAATTAATGAAGATGTAAAAGGGTTTGAAAATTTAACAATAGAAATTCAAAAATTAATTAATCAAAGTAATATAAAAACTGTAATAATAACAATGGGAAGTAAAGGTAGTTTATTTCATGATGGAAACACAACAACAAAACCAAGATTTATAGAATCTAAAAAAGTTGAAAATGTAATAGATACAACTGGTGCAGGTGATACATTTTTCGGAGGAGTTGTTTCGAATTTAGCATTAGGTAAAAAAATTGAAGATGCAGTTGAGTTTGCAACAATTGCAAGTAGTTTGGCAATACAGAAAAAGGGAGCAGCTGAAGGAATTCCAACTTACGAAGAAGTTTTAAAAAATTTATAGATTAAAATAGAATTTAATTTATAAATCACGGAATTTCAATCGTCTAATAAATACTATATGGTATTCAATTATCTCTAGTAAATAAATAAAATTAACACTTCAAATATTTTCCCCAAAAACTTAAGCTTTTCTGGAACGTACTTGTTTTTGTTGTTGTACTTCTGGAATAGGAGTTGCTTCTCTACCAGTAACATAAACATATTCATTAACTTGAGCAGCAACACCACCTTTAACTGATTTAACAATTTTTGATTTTTTTGAAGATTTTCTTCTATAAACATCAATATAAAAAGCAATAAATAAAACCAAATATGATGATAATATAGCACAACCTGAATAAGCTGACATCAATTTACCAGCACAATCTCCACAAAATGGTAAAACATCAATATAATTATTAAAAAAATTATAAATTAATTTTTGATAAGTTGCAAAATAAACAAATCCTAAATCCAAAATAAATTGAATAATTTGAAATCTTGTAACCCATTCTTTCCACCAAACTCTAATACCTCTTGCTGCTAAAAAATAATACCAATACATTATAACATGAACTCCTAAATTTAAAGAAATTGGTACCCATGAAATAGAAGTATCACCAATTAATTGAGTATAACATAATAAAGCAGTTGCACCATGATGATAAGTATGTAAAAAAGTTAATTTTTTTTGTTTAATAACTAAAAATAATGTATCAATAAATTCAACAAATTTTGTTAAATAATTTAAATAATATAAACAAACTAATGGTTGAGTCCATGCTTTTGTTGAACAAATTGCAAAAAATAAACCATTATAATGAATCATTGGAATTAATTGTTCAATCATTAAAATTAATAAAGTAAATGATATAGTAGTTAAAATAATATTATGAATTTGAAATAAACCATTTAGTATAAAAGGTTTAATATTAAATTTTTTAAAAATATAATTACCACCAAATATAATAATATAATAAGTTAATATAGCTAAAGCAACTGGTTGAAAAGTTGATAAAGGAGTAATACCTTCAATAAATTTAAAATTTGATGGAATAAAATAATTATTAGTTATAGTTGAAATAAGTGAATTAAATAATGGCCATAATTTAATTCCAAAAGGAGTATCCCAAGTTGGTGTTGGGAAGGACATCTTTTCAATTAATAATATTTATTACAGACTTAGTATAAAATTTAGTGAAAGACCTTTCTTTTAATACTAAAATTTTGAAATTTTATCTTGTAAAAGTATTGAAAAATTTAATTTGTAAACAATAAACAAAAGTAAAAAAAAAAATTATCAAAATTGACAGAAAAAGAAAAAAAAAAGAAATTTTAAAAAATTAATTTATATCGCGTTAAAAAAGACAAACGAATTAAAACAAAAAATTCGAATGGCACGAAGGAAGAATCGAATTAAATTTAATACCGTAATCTGGTCGATGTGGTACAAACTTATTTCGGAGTTTATTTGTGTTGAATTTACTTAAACAGTAAGGTAAATTTTTTAATATTATTTTAAATAGTCTAGTAATAATTTTCAACGTTTCACATCAATGTTACAATATTATTGTATTATAATATATCTTATTGTTACTTATTAAATACATATACATTAATAATTTACTTTGATATCATCTCATCATTTAATTCAATTAATCTACCTTCTATAATATTAATGAATTGATGGTATAAATCAAAATTGATATTTATTTACTTGATTATTTACCCCTCAATATCTTATAAATTATATACAGTACAGTTTTATAAATTTATTTTACTCGAGATTTTATATTCATTTAATATTTTATTTAACATTCTTTTTGAATTATAAATGTCACATGAAAATGAAAATAACAATAACCCCTCTTCATCATCATCCTACGAATCTGATTCATCTAATTCATCATCCTCAGAAGAAGAAGAACAAAATATTATTACAAAACCAATATTTATATCTAAAAATCAAAGAAATAATAATAAGAATATTGATGATGATAATAAAACTATTAGTAATAATGAGAATCAATTGACTACCACATCTAGTAACCAAAGAAAAGAAACTTTAATATCTCAATTAGATCAAAAAAGTAAAATAAATAATATAGATTCATCAAAAGATGAATTAAATGGTATAAATTCAATTGATGATACTGATGATTTAAATCCAGAATTAGAATTTAATAATTGGAAATTACGAGAAAAAAAAAGATTTTTAAGAGATCAAGAAATTATAAAACAATTAGAATTAGAAAAAGAAGATCAATTTAATAGAAATCAAAAAGATTTAAATAAAATATATTAATTGAAGTAATTCTTGTATTTGTAAATTTGGTGAGGAAAAAAAATAAGACTAAGTAAGATTGTAAATTTATTTCAAGATTCATTACTTTAAACAGTTGTACTTTATGTCATTACCACCATTACCAGAATCACTAATACCATTTTTAAAACCATATATACCCAATAATAAAGATGATAAATATATAACATTAACTTATGCACAATCAATTGATTCAAGAATTTCTGCAAAACCTGGAATTCAAACAAAATTATCACATTTAGAAACTAAAACAATGACACATTATTTAAGATCAAAACATCAAGCTATATTAGTTGGTATAAATACTGTATTAGCTGATGATCCAAAATTAAATTGTAGATATTTGGAAACAGATAATGATGGGGAATTACCATTAATAAGACCAATTATAACTGATCCATTAAATAAATGGGATTATGATAATTCTCAATTATCTAAAATTTGCGAAATGAAACAGGGATTACCACCGTATATTTTGATTGATGATTCAATAGAACATACTAAAAATAGTTTAAAATTAAAAAAGCAAGGTGGAGATTATATAAAATTAGCATTACTTAAAAATAGAAAAGATAATTGGAATTTAATATTTGAAGAATTGAACAAATTGGGTTTAAATTCAATTATGGTTGAGGGTGGTGCTACTATTATAAACGATATATTATCATCAAATAAAAAACTTTTCAATAGTTTAATTATAACAATTGCTCCAATATTTTTAGGTAAAGATGGAGTTGAAGTTTCACCCAATAAACAAGTTGAATTAAAAAATTTTAAATGGTGGAACGGTAAACAAGATAGTGTCCTTTGCGGTATACTTAAATAGATTACATAGTTTTATAGAAGTATTAAAATATTAAAATTATTATATATATTACAAACATTGTTAAGTAATTAAATAAATAATAAATATCCTATAAACAAATTCTATAAGATGCATATCTACCAGAAGTTTCAGATCTTCTTATAATTTTAACAATTTCTCCTCTTTTTAAACCTAAATATCTTGCAACTGGATCTTCTCTTTGAATTCTTGGTAGTTGGGATTCTTTTAATCTATATCTTTCTAATAACTCTTTCTTTTCAATTTTACTTAATTTGATATGTTTTGGCACTAACTCATGATGAGTTATATTAACAATTAAATCATTTTCTTGAAATGTTTCAATACTTGCTGGTTGTACAGTGGGAATTAATTTATTTGCACTTGGAGTAATACTATTTTGATATATGAAAATACCAGTTGAAAAATTTTTTTCACTTATATGTATACAAAAATTTCTCATTGTTTTTATACCAACACTTGCTTCATCACAAAATTCTACCCATAAAGAACCCATTTCTGGAAATTTATCTAATTGTTCTCCTGTTGGTGTTGCTTGGAAACACATTAATTTTCTTTGTGGATTACCCATTGAATCACAAACTTTTGCTCGAAATTCTTCTAATGTCATATCAAGTTCTTCTTGTGATATATAATAGCCCTTTATTACGTTAGTATTTCAATAACCAAGTATATCTATATGATATCTAGAAACATACTCTATCTTTAACCATTTCTTTCACTGTTTTAAACGTCCTAAACAAACGTGAAATAGCTCTATCGTTATCATCCATTATGTATTATTTGTGTATATATGTGTATATTTATTTTAATATAAATTGAATAAATCGTCGTAAGTTAATAGTGAATGATGAGTGAAAAAGTGATTATTGCAGTATCTATAATAGTTGATAATTGATCAAAATGATGATGATATTTTGTTAATCCATACTCAAACTAATATTTTTTTTCGCATAGAGAAGAGAGTAAGTAAATTATCGAAAAAATGTAAAGTAGTGTATATACCAAACTGTTAATAAATGGATACAATTGTAGTTTTATGTGAAATGTTTTGAAACAAATTGTTTTCCTATTGTAATTATAGTTACATGTATCATAATCAACACTAAATAAATTGGATGATAGAATATGTAAATTGAATGGAGTTGTTAAGCTAAAAATTTTATGCCCTTGAAATTTGAGATTTTATTGGAAATAGTTCAGCGAAAATTCATTAGGTCACCATTTGTAATCAAGTCACTTAAGACCTAAGTTTTCTCTTTGACTTAATTCAGTAAAAGAAGTCTTTCGTCAGGTTTAATAACTTTTGCAATCAAAAGTCATCAATAGCTTCATAATAAAAAGAAATGATATCTACAAATTTTTGATTAAAAACATACATCATACAAATCATACATTGAAAAACTATAGACTTTCGAATTATTAAAAAAAGGCTACAAACACTTACACCATTTAGGATTTAGACAACACAATGAAGCTTTGGTCTTGATGCTATGGTACAATCTCAACGAATATCATAAATTTAAACAAATGATGATACTCCTTGTGATTTCATTCAAAAAAAAAATACTTCAATAAAGCATTTAAATACTAGGATTAAACTCCAAGATTAATACTTTACTTAAAGATATCCTCAACTTAAGCACCATACCAATTAATAAGGGATTGAATTTCTTCAATATCCATTTTCTAATGAAATATTTATTAAAACGTTATTATTTGATTGATATCCCCATTAAATGTGTTTCTCTAATTTAATTAGGGAAAATAGAAAAAAAAAAATTATTTCAAGATTTTTCTCCATATTTATATACAAAATCTTTTTTTTTTTTTTTCTACAAACGCGAAAGGGGGGTAATTTATAATTAAAGTGAAACATCTTTTAATTTTTGTTATACATAATATACCTAATATTAATTTTTATGTTTCTCTTTCTTTGTAGAGTTTTGAAAAGAAAAGAAACTTACAATAGATTAAGTATATTGTTATGTTATTGGCGGATGGACCTTCACAGTCAACAGATTTGATTTCCTCTACTTTATAGTACAAGATGTCTGAACAATTAATTCATATTAAGTTGAGAAATTTTATAACTATTGTTGGAATATTTTGCAATCAAAAATCATCAACAATAATGAAAGTAATGGAATTCTACTAAAAACATACATCATTAAAAAATTGCATTATTTTCCATATTTCACGATCTGTAGACTACAATCGAGGTTTATTAACGATTGATGAGTGTAACACTATGAAAGCAAATTTCAAATTTCGAAGTCTCAATAATGTTGAGGTATTGATGCTTCGATGAATTGCTGGCGAATATTATAAATTAGAGATGATTGATACTCCGAATAATCTAATTTTAAAAATACTTCAATTAAACATTTTAAATTTTATTTTTGAGCTCTAAACCTAAAGTTGAACGCTTCAATTTGGAAAGTGTTAAATTCATTCTATTATGTTATTTATTATAATTGTGCTAAATTTTTGTATCAACTAATTTAATCTATAAAACAGCTGAAATTCTGCTACTATTATTATGCTTGTTATTACTTTTTTCTGTTTCAATTTGATATTCAATATCTTCATTAATATCAGAAGATTTAAATTCATTACCTAATTTAAAAACTCTTGTAACATAACCATTATGATCTAATACAACAAAATCAGCATCACAACCAACATTTAAAAAACCTTTTTCTTTTTCTAAACCAATTGATTTAGCAGCATTATTTGTACAAGTTTTAACAGCTTCTGGTAATGTTATATTTGACCATTTCATTAAATTTCTAATACATTGAGGTAAAGTAGTTGATGCACCAGCTAATGTAGTTGTATCTTTTAAATATAATTTATCACCAGTTTTAACAATAATTTGATCATCCCATTTATATGAACCATCTGGTAAACCAATTAAATGCATTGCATCAGTCACTAAAACACATTTTTCTGGATTTGATTTATAAGCTAAATTTATCATTGAAGGATTTACATGAACTCCATCACAAATTAATCCAAAATATGGTAAATTTTTTTCTGAAACATTTGGAGTATTTATTAAACCAATAACTCCTGCATCTCTATGATGAGGTTGTGGCATTGCATTATATAAATGAGTAATCATTGTACAACCATTATTTATAGCTTTTAAACCAGTATTATAATCAGTCATTGTATGACCAATTGCATAAACACAATTTGTATTTTGAGTTATAAATGGAATTAATTCTAAAACTCCAGGAATTTCAGGAGCTGCAGTAATAATACAAACATTTTCTAATAAATTTTTTTCACCACCATAAATTTCTAATAATTTATCTTCAGGTTTTACTATTGTAGGGTTAGCATCAACAAATGTTTCAACTGGATGACAACCTTTTTTTTGTTTATTTATAAAAGGACCTTCTAAATGAGCACCTAAAGAATCACATTGATTATTTAATCTTGATCTTTTATATATTGGTAAAACTTTCAAATAAACATCTGAAAAATTTGAAGTAACAGTTGGACATAATGATGTAACACCAGTTGATAAATATTTTTTCATAGCATCTTTATAAAATAATTTAAATTCTTTTATATCTTCATCAGTTGAATTTGTATTTAAATTTGAAAAATTTAATCCATAAATTCCATTATTTTGAATATCTATAAAACCTGGAGCTAATATTTCACCTTTTAAATCTATAATTTTTATATTATCAATATTGTTAAAATTTAATGGTTTATGTATAATTTTTTGAGTTTTATTATCCACATATAAATCAGTATTTTGATATAATTTTCCATTATCTATTAAATGACAATTTGTAAATTTAGTAATTGATGACATAATTTGGTATAATGTTTATATAATTTTATGAATTGAATGGGTATAATGTAATGAATGAATATATGAAATTTAATCTATAAAAAGGGTATAATTAAAAAAAAATGAATATGTTGTAAAGTTGTATAACAAATAAATAGAAGTTATATTAAACCTGTTGATATTAAAATGTATTTGAATAAATCATAGTATATATATATATTTAAATATATTGAAGAAGCACGAGTGTTATATAATTTTTCATTTTCTTCCATATCATAATTAGTTATTTAGAAAATGATTGCAATTTTAGAATTCTATTAAAGAAATGATTCAAATGTTGTAATTAATAAGTATAATATTACATAATAATATGTCAAATATTATGTAATAATACCCCTTATATTAGATAATAAATTATGTAATACACAGTGTAGGTATTACATAATTATAATATTGATCATTCAAATCGAATTACACAAAATAAATTGCTTTTTGTTTAAAGTCATCTCTAAAAATGTAACATGAGATCTTTAAATGTAACATTGAATTATGTTACATTGAAAGTTTTGCTAAAGATCTAGTATTAAAACGATTAATGATTTTCCATTACAACCACCACTATTTCTTTGACTTGATTGCCCCAAAGTGGCAACAATTGTTGTATTAACTCTACGCCTAAAAATTCTATTATTGGTTTTATTAGATTTCTTTTGTATCAATACTTTCACATTATTGGAATGATTGTTTTTAGTTAATAGAAATTTTACAATTATTATTATGATAATTATGATAATTATGTAACGTCGCATTTAACTTACGGTTTTAATATAACATACATACATTAATTATATTAACAGTTATATTTGAAAACATCTTACTTAAATCATGTTATATATTGATCTATATATATTCATAATTTCATACAATTCTTCATTACTATATCAACCAATTCAATAAATGATGAGACAAGCAACTTTTTCATCAGATGAAGATGCATCACAATATCTTGCTGATTATATAATTAAAAAAATTAATACATTTAATCCCACATCATCAAAACCATTTATATTAGGTTTACCAACAGGTTCATCACCAGAAGGAATATACAAGAGATTAATTGAAGCCAATAAAAAGGGTTTAATTACTTTTAAAAATGTTATAACTTTTAATATGGATGAATACTTAAATTTATCACCAACAAATCCACAATCTTATCATTATTTTATGTATGATAAATTTTTTAATCATATAGATATTCCAAAAGAAAATATAAATATTTTAAATGGATTAACTTCAAATATAGAAAAGGAATGTGAAAACTATGAATTAAAAATTAAAAAATATGGTAAAATAAATTTATTTTTAGGTGGATTAGGACCAGAAGGTCATTTAGCATTTAATGAAAGTGGATCAACAAGAAATTCAAAAACAAGAAAAGTAGAATTAGTTGATTCAACAATAAAAGCAAATTCAAGATTTTTTGAAAATGATCTCAAGAAGGTTCCTCGTTTTGCTTTAAGTGTTGGTATATCAACAATTTTAGATAATTCTGAAGAAATTGCAATTATTGTATTGGGAGAAAATAAAAAATTTGCTTTAGATAAAACTATAAATGGTAAACCAAATGATCCAAAATTTCCTTCAAGTTATTTACAAGATCATTCAAATGTTTTAATTGTTTGTGATAATGCAGCTGCTGGATTAAAATCAAAATTATAAGTAATATTATAGATAAAATAAATAGTTTAGAGTAGTATTGTAATAATGAAATAATGCTTTTTTTTTTGTTGTATTTACTGTTTTTTACATTATCCTTAATTCTAATACAAGTTTAGTGAATGTTACTTACTATTCAGAAGTTTTTACGTATTCTACAATTGAAAATTTTGTTAATAAAATTGTCCTTTTAAATTATCTATCTAAAAACCCCTAAAAACTCCCTAAAAATGCCATAACAAAACAAAACTAAAAATCAAAATTAATATACATTTTCATTTAGCTTTTTACTTTTTTTGTATTTTCCATAATACTTTTTACCTATTTTTTTCATTCATATTTACTTTGAATAATAAGCAGCTCCAATTGCTGCACCAATAATTGAACTATTTTCAATTAATTTCAAATCAACTTTATAACCTTCATTAATTGCATCATTACTTGAATTTACATATTCAATGATTAAATTTCTATAATTATGAAAATAATTCAAAACGGAACCAACGTAGCCTATAGTAATTAAACCTTCTAAATTTTCATCATTATTATGTTGTTTAAATAATTTGAAAAACCCAATTATTGTATTTGCTACAATAAATGAAGCTCTTTTTATTATTGATTCAATTATAATCTTCATTATTTCAATATCGGAATTCTTTATATTTTTTTCATCCTCCCAATTATAAAATTCTTTGAATTTTAAAGTGATTAAATTATAATCATTACATTCATTTATAAAACACATTAATTCTCCTGAGAATCCATCATATCTTAAATTTATAATTTCGTTTAATTCACTTTTATTGAAATTTGTCATTATTTCTTCATTATTAATTAAATCAATTAATATTAATCTAAGTAGCTCTGGTAAGTATCTACCACTTGTCATTAATTCATGAGGTTGAAATAATAAATTACAATCTGGATCTTCTGATAAATAAGTTTTAAAATGATGTTTGAAATGATTAAATCTTTTATCAATGAATCCATCATATTTTGTAGTAAAATCATCACATAAATGTTGACCAAATAATGATAATTCTGTGTTGATCAAAATTTCATTATCAATTAATTTTTTTGAATGCATTCTATTTTTGTTTGTTTGTAATTGACAACACATATTGAAACCAGTTCCCAAAACCATTGCTAATCTCATTTTATCATCTAAAAATGAACCTGCAGAATAAACAGCTAAAGAATCATTTAAAATTGATCTTATATCTATTTGAATATTAAATTCTTTTAATAATACTGACTCAAATACTTCTTTTAAATCTTGATCATATATTTCTTTATCAATTGTATAACCTTTTGAAACATGACGTATTTTACCATTATTAAAACTTGTAGTATCTAAAGGAAATGACCAAGTAATACCTGTATTTATTACATTTTTTGTGTTGATTAAAGATTGTTTATTTAATGTATCTTGTATTTTTGATCCAATAAATTTAAAAAATTCATAATTGATAGTTTTATATTCATTTGATATTATCCATTTATTTTCAATTATAACTTGTAACCTATCTTTACGGTCTTTATTAGACAATGGTGAGTCTATATTTACAATGGCGACTCTTAAAGTTGAACCACCTAAATCAACTACAAGATATGAGCCTTCTTCTTCACCAGTTGGAGATATATTAT
This sequence comes from Lodderomyces jiufengensis, assembly GCF_024610255.1. NCBI lineage: Eukaryota > Fungi > Ascomycota > Pichiomycetes > Serinales > Debaryomycetaceae > Lodderomyces > Lodderomyces jiufengensis. Next base: position 1,221,439 of record NW_026261559.1, on the reverse strand, counting down.
AATTTGGAATCATTGTAATAGAATCTTGTAATAATGAAGAATTAAAATCATCAACTAATAAATTAGAATGATTATTTAAATTTTCATTATTTAATGGTTTTGTGAATGAGTCAACTATTGAATCTAATAATGATGAAGTTGAAGTAACAGTTGTAGAAGTTGATGATAAAGAAGTTGATAAATTTAAATTTGTTAACATATTAATTGATTCTAATGATCCATTAGGTGTGGAAGGAGATGAATCAGTAGTGGAAATATTTGATGTAGATGTCGTTATAGTATTTTTAAAATATTTTGTAGTTTTAAAAGATCCTGAATCATTCTGTGAAGATGAAATAATTGTCATGATATGAAGTGAAATATGCTGAAAAAGGTATGAGATTAAACGAAACAAATAGTATAAAATGTATGAATAATTTGTAAATGCAAATGAGATAATGATTATGTTAAAATTATTGGGTTGCGGATATATATATACATATATATATGAATACTTTTGCTAATGATATAAGTTAAATTGAAAACTTATGGTTGTATTTCTATTTTAAATAATTCTTTTGATAGTAAAAAAAAAAAAAATTAAATTAATTGTAAATTATTCCATAATAATTTCGAATTTAATAAAGAATAAAATGATGATACAAAATAATAAATGATATAGGTATTTAATAGAATGGTTGTAGTAATATATCTTTATGAATATACAAAAGTAAATATGTTGTAGAAAAAAAACTATTTGATTTCAGTTAGATTCAAAGTTGTAATTAAGTTGTAATTCTTTTTTATTTTTTTTTAATTTTTTTTGTGTAATTAAATTTGTTTAAATAATAAAAATTATGTTACAACAATGTTACAATAGCTACATTTTTTAATTTAATCTATTCTTTGAGCTGATTGAAATAATTGGATCATTTCGATTGATTTTAATTGTTTTTAATTGATACCCTCAACATTAATTATTTTTTCTACGGCGCTTTCTTTTAATTAAATTAATCCTTACTATCAATTTTTTGAGCCTTGATTGATAGTTCAAGCTGAAAACAACAAAGTATTTTGCCACTTTTAATAATGTAATGACTGTACTTTAAACTGTTTTGAAGTTTCTTTTTAATTTTTGATTGTTAGTTTTAAAATCTTACAGCTGCTTTAAATTTTTCCGAGAAGTAACAATAGATCATTTATACTTATAAAAATTTACTAATAAATTCAAGAAATGTCCATATTGTTTTTATTTCTAAAAAAGATTGGCTCCATTGGTTGTAGATTTAAAATTTAGCGGAATATTATAAATAAATGGGGTCGGTCTTTGAAACTGCGCACTGATGTTTCAATTTATAATTTATTGCGTCATTTTGTTTATCATATATTAAAAAAATAAAATATTATTATACAAATTTGATTTATTTTCAATTTTGACATATTAAATTTTTAATATTTTATTACTATTGAAGACAAATCTGATTTATTACAAGTATATACGAATAACAACTAAACACTATATTTACTTTTTTATAGTATTATTAAAAACTTACTATATAAAAAACTATATTAAAAAAACTTTCTCTTATTCGTCATTAATATCTTCAACAAGAACTTTTGGTTTATTGAAATCTTCTAATTCAATATTTTCAACTCCTTCTTCTTCTATCGGTTGTTTAGATTGTCCACTAATTTTTGATAAATTTCTTGCTTGTATATCAAAATCATCAATTAATACTTCTTTTAATTTTGTTTTACCTGCAACAATTATTTCATCAATTAATCTTGTTGTTATTGTAATTGCTGGTTTTAATAAATTCATTGAATATAATATATAAATTGATGCTAATATTAATATTGATAATGCAAATGTAAAAGGATTTCTGATTATTGCCATAAATTCATTCCATCCTAAAATTATTATAATTATATATATATAATATGGTATTGAAGTAATATGTTGAACAATTGATCTTTTAGTTTCCATAAATTTTGCATCAATTTCCTTTTTAAATTTTTGAAATATTTGAGATTTTTCAGTTTCATTTATTATATTAGCAAATGCATTTGTTTCTGCTTCTTCTTCTTTTAATTCATCATCATCTTCATATTCATCTTCATCTTCAATCTTTAATCCATATTTAATTCTTAAATTTTTATCAAAAATATTATAATCTGGAATTATTTCTGAATCATCACTTAATTTTGCAATTGTTAAAATTGGTAAAATGTTTAATGAATGTTCTTTAGCTATAGCAAAATTTGTTTCTAATTCAGTTGTATTTTGATATAATTTTGGTAATCCATTTTGATCATATCTAAATTTATCATCAAATTTATTAATTAATAATTCTAAAACTTTTTCTTTAAAAATTAATTTATGTATGATTTCATGAAAATTGTTCCATGATTTAAATTTAAATTTTTTAATCGCTTCTTCATTTTGCTCGTCTGATGTATTTAGATTAAAATCGTTGTTTGGATATTTTAAACTGATATCATTAATTAATTCTTTAAATTTATTCAAGATATTATCCCAAGTTTTTTCATTTGGATCATTTATTTCTAATTGCATGAATTTTGTTAAATTTGTATTTAATTTTTTAACAGACTTATTTATAATATTATCTAATTCAATTTTTTGCTGTTTTAGTATTGTACCTGCAATATCTTTTTCAAAATTTGAAATTAAATCCTTATGATCAATTGAACCATTCAAAGAAATTAATCCCAAATTTAATGCAACTAATGTAATAATGCTTGTTGATAATTTTTGTGATTGTTCTACAAAATTTTGACCTTTTAATGCTATTAAATCATTTTCAAATGATGAAGTTGAATTTTGAATTAATTGTCTTGAATATAAGTCAAATACTTCTTTAAATTTTGTATTGACCAACGATTCTAATTTAAGTCTCTTCAGTTCATAAACGGATTGATTATATTTGGCAGCTAATTGATCATAATCTTCTAATACTTCATTTTTCAAGTCATTAAACAATAAACCTAAATTTTCAAAATTTGGATTCTCTTGTGTTAATTTGAAGTGTTCATTAAATTTACTTAAAAATTCTTGATATACTATTTCAACAATTTCATCACATTTGAATTGAGCTACTAAAATTTGTTGAGTTGGTAAATCTAAATCTTTGTTATTTTCAATTTGTTCCCAACATTTTTCAGCATATAATGTCCAGCCATCAATTGGGATATTATGATGATATTCTGGTTTAAATAAATCATTTTCTTTTAATAATCTATCACCTAATTTATTAATTCCTGTAATAAACTGTTCTGGTTGTAATATCTTATGATTTAATGCATGGAAATCGAGATCAAAAAAATCTTCAAATTTTAAATGTTCAAATTCACTTGGTTTTGACAAAGAATCCCACATTTTTTTCAAATCTTGAGTTATAGTACTTGCTAAACTTTCAACTGGTGTATTTCCAACATGATCTCTAATAACAACCAACAATAATACTCTATGATCATTTTTTTTTTCTAATTTACTTTTACCAAATAATGTTATGTTAACTTCAAATACAGTTTTTAATAATCCCATATTTGCACCTTGATATAAACCAATTTGATGTTCCCAAATATTTAATATTAAAACTTCTGAAGTTGATAATGCAAATAATGCTGCTTTTCTTTCAAAATCTTGATCTTCTCCTCTTTCTCTTCCATCTGTACCTTCAACATCCATAACTAAAATATTTGATTTATTTGAGAATTGTCCTGATGTTGATGATATTGCTGGCGAATGAGCTAACCAAATTCCTTTGGTGGTTTGTTGTCTATTTGATTCATTCATAACATCGAAATTGGTATTAAACAATTTATTTAATAAAGTTGATTTACCAGTTGATTGTGAACCAAATACGGCCACTATATGATAATTATGACCGTAGGTTGAAGTTTTATTAACATAATCTAAAATTTCATCATTGAAATGTTTATACTCATCAATTACTTGAATTGCATCTTGTAATGGTATAGGAACAAATGATGAAGATGATGAAGATTGTGATAGTGGTTCTTCAGACATCTTTTTGATCTTTTTGGATGAATAATAACAATATTGTGGGGAGAAAAAAAATAATCAATTTATTAAAATCAATAATTTTAAATTTATATTTAAATCATTTATTTATTTTTTCCCTCTGATTTAAATTTACAATAATAATTATTTTATCAATAATTGACAACCACAAAAGTAAAAAAAAGAAAGGAATTGACAACTTAACAAATAAGTAAAATGATTCTTGATGTATTATTATTTAAAAATCTATATAATCAAGCATTAATATATTCTTTATACTTTGATCTTGCAAAATCTAATTTATTTTTAATTTTTTCAACATGAAGAAATTTACTTTTTCCAAAATCAGCTCTATTTTTTAATCTTACAGCAGCTAGTACAAACTGAGCTATAGTTTTAAAAGTTGGAGGTTTTGTTTTAACTGTACCTTTATTATAATTTGGATATATCCCAACTTTTATTAATTTTGAATCATCATCAATTGGTAAAGGACTTAATTTTATTTGATTTATGGCAAAATTGTATAAAAATTCAAAGTCATTCTTTTTCAAACTTGTATCTTTATATCTTATTCTGAAATAATTACTTTCATCTCTTAAAAATCTTACTCTATTAGATGAATCATTACCACCATGGATTTTACTTTTGATTTTCCAAATTTGATCTGTCAACATTTTTATATCTCCATTTGCTTTTAAAAGTTCTTCATTTGATACATTAAGTTTGTCTTGTAATTTTTTAATTTTGTACAAATGTTCTTCTTTTAGATTGACTACTTTTGAATCGTGGTCTACCATTGCTTTTTTATAATCTTCCATCAATTTATTATAATCACTACGAGCTTGATTCAATTGAAAATCGTGATACGCTTGGATAGGGGATTCTCCTTCATTTTGTTCAATTTTTTTAAATTGTTCTTGACTGAAACTTAAATCTTTCTCCAAATTAGATTTTTCATTTTCAAGAAGTTTAATTTGACGTTTTAGTTCGTTATTTTCTTGCTCTAGTGATTTAAGATCCTTTTTGAGATTTTCTTGATTTAGTAGTCTATTGTCTTGTGAATTGGCTAATTCATTTTGAAGTTCCTTTATGGTATCCAAAGCACTTTTTAAATCAGAATTTAACAGTTTATTTTCATTTCGAATAACTCTCATATCTGAGGATAACAAATTATTTTCATCTTGTATTGTTTTTAAATCCTCGATCAACATCTCTCTTTCATTATGAGCATGACTTAAATCTTTTTTCAATTGATTTATAACAGAGTCTCCTTCCTTTACTTCATTCTTCATTGTGGATATAACTCTTTTCAACTCTTTCTCAAATTGTGTCAACTCTAGTTCATCTGAGATTCCAAGTTCTCCCAAAATCCTTTGCATTGATCTCACTTTTTTCACCAATTCAACATTATCCTCATACAAAGTATCATTACCTGGTTGTTGTTTAGCCGACCTTAGTAGTCTATTTTCATCTTCAAGATCAATAATATCATGTTCCAATTTTTCAATTGTAGATTGCATTTGTAATTTTGAATTTTCATTTTCTTTAATCAAAGTTTTTATGTCTGCTTTCATTTCAGTATTTTCTTCCAAAAGGTTCTCACAATAGACATCTGATTTTTTAAGGTCTTTTCTTAAAGTTTCATTTTCATTTTCAAGTGAAATAAAATGACTTTCTAATTCTTCTTTCTCGAATTTCTTTGTTGTAAGATTGTTGATTTTGACTTTTAAATTATTGGAATGTTGAACTTCTATCTCCAATTCTGATTTCAATTTATTGATGGTTTGTTTTTGTTCTTCCAATAAATGATCTTTGTGATATTTTGCTTCATAAGTATCTTCTCTTTCCTTATATGCTGATTCCAATTTTCTATTCAATTCATTAACTCTTTGTTTTTCATTATTTAATTGATCAGTTAATTGTTGAATTTTATGATTGGTATTGAAGTCTTGGTTTGATATAATTGAGTCTAATTGAAGTTCTAATGATGATAGTTTGGTTGTTAAACTGTCGATATGAGAATTCTTTTTTGAGATTTGCAGTCTAAGATCATGAATTAATTTATTATCGTTTTTGGATTCTTTTAACAATCCTTGTAGTTGTTGCTCAAGATCTATAATTGATTGTTTAAGATCGTCAATTTTGGCTTTATCAAGTTCTGATTGTCTTTCCAATTTATGAATCTGGCTGTTATTTGAAATAGATTGAGTTTTCTTCATATCTTCAATAATGGTATTTAATTGATCAATGGTTCTTTTATCCTTTTGTGATGATTGTTCTTTTACCAATTTAATCTCCTCAATCTGTTTTAGAAGATCATCAGCGTTTCTTTTTTCATCGATTAATAAATCCTCCAACTTTTGAACTTCTGAAGAATTTGACTCTTGATTCTTTTGTTGTAAATTCATTCTTAACTCATTTATATCTTGTTTATCCAATTCTGATTGATCCAATAGTTCATGAATATCAGTTAATTGAGACTTATTTTCATTTCGAAGTTCACTGATTATATCCTCTAACTTTTTAATTTCCATTTGTAATTTATCTATATGATGTCTCTTATCGTCAGTTGAACTTTGTCGTATTCTTTCTTCTAAAATTATCAATTGTTTTTTTAAATCAGCATTTTCAACAAGTAGTTCTTTATCTCCATTAAATTGTTCTAATGATTTAAATAATTCTTTATATTTTAATTTCCAACTTAATAATTCACCTCGTAAAGTTTGAATAATATTTTCCAGTTCTTTTACACCTAAACCAGTATTTTGAATATTTATTTCTTTTATTGGACTTCTATTATATTTTTTAGGTATATATTCATTAATAGATTCTTTTGTACTATCATCATTATCAAAATAATTATTTGTTGTATCTTTTAACGGATGAATTAAATTCCTTTGATAGTTTATTCTATCGTCGGAGGGATAACTATGAAGTACTTCAAACCCATTTGAACTTCTTTTTCCTATTGGAGTAAATTGTATATCCATTTGTCTTGTTATCGTAGTTGTAATTTTATAAATTAACTTGAATCAAATGTTTTTGTTTACATTTATCATAATTATAGTAAATAATAATAATATTAAAATTCCTATTTTAACGCGTAAAAATTGTAGGGCTACCAAATACTGCGTAAAATTTATTTATAGCACAAAAAGTTAGATAGAATAATAATAATTATTTTCTTAATTTTATAACTTATTTCTTACTTATTTTTTTACATAACAACATCAATTTCCTTTCTTAAATGTAACTTGATTTCAATTTATTGGAAATAGCATTTATGATTCAAATTTGATTTACTAATCAATAAATAATTTTGTAAACTAAATTTAATACATCAAAATTACTAATACTACATATTTTACTATTGTTAATTTGTGTCAAGAATTAAACTGATCTTTCAAATATTTATTTTCAATTCATTAAAATTAATTCTATTTTTAGTATTTTATCCATATCCATATTTTTCCAACTTCAGTTACGTAAATCAATATATGACTTACTTCAATAATGTCATCATCACCTCGACCTTCATTAAGGAATAATAATCGTCGAGTCGCGAGTCCAAGTCCAAGTATTAGACCAATATCAAATAGAAGAGTTCATGAACTGGATAGATTATTAAATAAAATAGATTCAATTAGATATACAACTGATGAAGATGATAATTGTTCAATAAATTATTCACAATATACTCCTACGTCTTCTAATATAGATCATTTAGAATGGTCAGATATTTTACCTTATTATTTACCTTGTTTATCATGGATTAAAAAATATAATTTAAAATATTTTATTGGTGATTTAATTGGTGGTTTAACTTTAGTATTTTTTCAATTACCTTTATCATTATCATATGCAACTACTTTAGCTCATGTACCTGTTATTTCTGGATTATATTCTTTAGGATTATCTCCTTTAATGTATATGATATTTGGAAGTGTACCTCAAATGGTTGTGGGACCAGAAGGTCCAATATCTTTGGTTGTTGGACAAGCAGTTGAACCATTATTACATCATGCAAAAAAGAAGAATTTAGATCCTTTGGAATATGTTGCAGTTGTTACATTTATAAGTGGTGCAAGTTTATTGGGATTTGGATTAGGTAGGTTTGGTTTTTTGGACAATGTATTGAGTCCATCTTTATTAAAAGGATTTATTGCAGGTGTGGGGATAGTAATGATTATAAATTCATTGATCATAATATTAGGATTAGAAGCTTTACTAAAAAAAATTTCTGATGATCCAAATCAAATGGATATACATTCACCATTTGATAAAGTTGTTTTTCTAATAATGAAATGTAAAGAATTTGATTCGTTAAGTTTAAAAATTGGTTTAGTTGGATTTGTTATTATAATGACTGCAAAATTTTTTAAGAAAAAACATCCAAAATTAATATTAGTTCCCGAAATTTTAATTGTAGTTGTTACTGCAACTATACTTTGTCAAGTTAATAGATGGGATTTGAAAGGATTGCCAGTAATTGGTAAAGTCAAAAACAGTAATAACTTAACTTTATATAATCCATTCCTGTGGAAATTAATTAAAAAATTAGGAACTTCTGGATTTTTATGTGCAATGTTGGGATTTTTTGAATCAACTACAGCTTCAAAATCTTTAGGTTCAAGTTTTGATTTACCTATTTCTTCGAATAGAGAATTAGTTGCTTTAGGAAGTTTGAATATTTTTGGATCATTTTTTGGTGCATTACCAGCATTTGGTGGTTATGGAAGAAGTAAAATAAATGCAATTTCAGCAAAAACAACAATGTCAGGTGCAATAATGGGATTAGTTACTATTTTCACTATTCAAGTTCTTTTGGATTATTTATATTTCGTTCCAGAATGTATTTTGAGTGTAGTTATTGCAGTTATTGGTATATCATTAATTGAAGAAGCTCCTTATGAGTTATATTTTTATTGGAGAACTGGTGGAACTGATGAAATAATTACGTTTGCAATTACTGTTTTTACCACATTATTTTTTTCCATAGAAGGTGGTATAGCTGTTGGATTGATTTATTCATTAATAAGAGTTGTTAAAAACTCAGCTGAATCAAGAATACAAATCTTAGGAAGAATTCCAAATTCAAATACATTTGTTGATGCTGATATTCCAGTAACAACTCAAGTAGGTTCTCAATTAAACATTTTTAATGATATGAGACAAACTCATTTAAATCATGGTGCAATTGAAGAAGTTGAAGGTTGTTTAATTATAAAAATACCTGAACCTTTAAGTTTCACCAATTGTAGTGACTTATTAGTCAGATTGAAAAGAGTGGAAATGTATGGTTCGACAAGAGCTCATCCAGCACTGAAAAGAAGTAGAGATTTAACAATGACTCAATATGTTATATTTGACTTAGATAGTATGAATGCAATTGATTCTTCAGCTGCAAAGACAATGAAAGAATTAATAATGAACTACCAAAAAAGAGAAATAAAATCATGTTTTGTCAAAGTAGCCAAGTCAGTTAGACCAATCCTAGAGCATTCAGGTATAAGTGATTTACTACGAAATGATTTAAAAAAATTAAAATATTATGAAATTCAAAATTTAGCTGATAATAGTGAAAATGATGGCATAAAAAGATGTCATAAATTAATTGTTGATGATCCATATTTTGATCATATTCTGGACACTTTAAAGTTAATTGATTGTTTTGAAAATATGAATGTATAGAATAATGATTAATGATATTTAGAATTTATTTATTTTGTTAACCATTTTGTGTAGTATCGGAATTTTCTTAAATTTTGAAAAAAAAAAAAATGCTTTTGAATATATAAAACTTGCAGCACATAATCCAAAAACCACATCGAAAATGATTTTCAAGAGATTCTTTTCATCTTCTAGACTCCTCAAAGATAGTTTGGTGTTAGTAGAAGGATCTCAATCACAAATAAATCCTGCGACTTTTTCAACAATTACAGCAGCATCAAAAATCGGAGAACCGATAACGGCATTGGTACTTGATCCAAGTTTAGCAGAAAGTGCATCAAAAATTGAAGGAGTATCAAAAGTATTGAAAACCAATGGATATGATCATTATTTAGCAGAAGACGTCACGCCATTATTAACAAATTTAATTAAAGATAAATATAATTATTTTTTCACATCTGGTTCAACTCTTGGAAAATCAATTATACCAAGATTAGGAGCATTATTAGATGTACAACCATTAAGTGATATTACTCAAGTTATAGACCCAAAGACATTTGTACGTCCAATTTATGCTGGTAATGCATTAGCTACTGTTAAATCAAAAGATAATATAATATTAGGTTCAATTAGAGGATCAGCTTTTTCACCAGCTTCAACAAATCAATCACCAGTATCAATTGAAGATATTCCAAAAGTAGAATCAGATAGTAGAACTGAATTTGTATCTGAAAATTTAACAAAATCAGAAAGACCAGAATTAGGTTCAGCAAAAGTTGTTGTAGCAGGTGGACGTGGATTACAAAATAAAGAAATGTTTGATAAATTAATTGAACCATTAGCAACAAAATTAAATGCTGCTATTGGTGCATCAAGAGCTGCAGTAGATTCAGGATTTTGTGATAATTCATTACAAGTTGGTCAAACTGGTAAAATTGTTGCTCCTGAATTATATTTTGCTATTGGAATATCTGGTGCAATTCAACATTTAGCTGGTATGAAGGATAGTAAAGTTATTGTTGCTATTAATAAAGATCCAGAAGCACCAATTTTTAATATAGCTGATATTGGATTAGTTGGAGATTTAAATGAAGTGTTGCCAGAATTAGTAGAGAAAATATAAAATCTTTCGTATAAGTGTATATGGAATAAATTCTGCATCAATGTATTAAAAGAATCCGATATAAATAGAGACTATAAGTTCTCTAGACCTATTAAATGATCAAGACCTTTCTAACGCAAGGTTTTGTCGAGAGAGTTGTAAAAATTTTGGTGCAATTTCGGTTGCAAAAAAGATTTTAATAAAATATATTAGGAAAAATAAGGGAGGAATTTTTTGAAAATCCCTGTCCACTAAACCTCAAGACTATCCAAATTGCACAATTACAATTAAGAGATAAAATCGTATGTAATATATTGGTATCAAAACTTATAATAATATACAAAATTGAATAAAAAAATTATAAATAGAGTCTTTATGATTCAATTAATTTAACATAATTTGAAGGACATATACCAACTTGACCATTTGATCTTCTTGCTTGCCACCATTTACCATCAATATCATCAACTTCTAAAATTTCATCTTTTACAAAACTAATTTCATTTAAATCTTCAGGATTTGCATCATAACTATATAATGCTTTTGCTTTATATCTAAAAGTTATACCAGTATTTGTTTCTGAATCTGTATAAAAAGTTGTTCTTTTATTTTGAGTTAAATCTCTTGTTGAATTATCTTTTATATTATCTATTCCATTCAATTGTTGTGATGATACATATGCATTGACATTATTATTATTATTACTACTATTGTTTAAAGTTGTAGTATTATTACTATTATTTGCTATTGAGTTTCTAATTGATGCTCTATTATTGTTGGTAGTTGAGTTATTGGTGTTAGAAAGATGTCTCATATGATCTTGTTGTGGTAAATTAATTGGTGAAATATATCTTCTATCTTGACTTTGTTGATCATCAATATATGATTCATGTTTTAATACATTATTTGAAGAATTATTATTAGTTATATTATTATTTCCCAATTGTTCATGTTGATGATGATGATTATTTTTGTAACTAAAACTATCAATAAATTGATTTGTTGGAGATTCTGGATGACCTCCAAAATATAAAATCCAAATTAAATTTAATATACTTAATAATATACAACCTGCAGCACAACATAAATTACCAGATGATGAAGAATTATAAATTAAATTATTTGTTGAATTTGTTGTATAAATAAATGCGACACTTACTAATCCAACCAATGTAAATTTATATAATTCAATATTATTATTTGAATAAAGTATAAATATAATTAAGATAATAACTATTTGATAAGCTATTCCCCACCAAGTGAAATGAGGAAATTCTTTTTGAACTGATGATGCTGCTCCTCCTAATGCAATAACCCAAGATATTATTCCAAATGATACAGTAGATATAGCAAAAGGATCTCCTATGAAATTAGATATTTTGAAACCCATTATTGATTATAAGTATATATATTCTTGTAGAATTGATGAATAAATTGTCTAATGAGATTAATCAATTGATTTTAAAAAAAAACAAAAAATTTTTTATTATAAATATTGTGGTAGATTTTGAATATTGAGAAAGGGATGTATTAATTTTAGTTATATCAAATGATGAGATATAATGTTAATGATTTAAATGAATTTGATTTAGTGTTAAGTTTAAATGATAATGATAAATATTTGTTGTTGATGTTGTTGTCTTTTTAATCAAAGTTTATAAAAATTAAATTTTATTTTATGTATTTTATGGAAATTAAAAATAATAATAGTTAACAATTAATAGTTAAATGTGAGTAGTGTAATTTTGTTAAAAAAATTGATTTAAATGATTTTGTGATTTTTATTTTTATTTAATTTTATTTTTTATTTTAAATATAAAAAAAAACACGCTTTTACATATTAGAATGAAATACAAATATATAAAATAATTAAAAGTAGAAAATTATTACTCTTTTAAAATATTAATTATATTGATCACATCATTAAAGTTGATTTAACTAATGATCCACGATTAAAATTTATTATTTGAAATCAAGGTTTGATTTGAAAGATTTTAAATTCTCGTAAATTTATATGTATTCTAGCTTTATAAGGCTATAAATTGAATTGTTTGACAGTTCAATTCGACTAATGGTTTCGTTTATTCTAATGTCAAAGAGCTAAGCTCATTTTAAGACGAAGTTTTATTGAGAGGTCGTAGTATTTGTAGCTCATGAATCTAGACGGTATGATACAATTTTTTTTTTTTGACTTTTCGACCCTTTTTTTTTGACGTGTTGTCTATTGAATTAAAATATTTTATTATAATTGACTTCGAAAGCTTCACAACATAACGAATGAATTGATTTATCATGGAAAACAATTAAATAAAAAAAGTCTTGCCCACTTTCTCTAGATATCATAACATTAGAATGAACCGTACACGTTATATTAGTATAAAACCATATTGTACAGAAAGAAACAAGAAAAGAAAATCTTAAAAAAATGGCTATCTGTTTTTCAAGCTTTGATAACTTAATAGATACTCTCTTACTCTAATATTAATAATTAAGGCAAATGTAGCAAGCTCAATGAACATTTAACAAACTCAATTTTCAAAAAGAGAATTATCAATCCGATGTATTGAAGATGAAACGTTGAGTTTCTTTTGACGCAAAATGTGTAGAATTTTGCTTTTCCAATACAATACTTTCAAAAAGTATTTGAGAAGCCTAAAAACCCTAGCACCCTTTATATTTAGTCCCGTAAAATATAATGAAACTATTTTGACCAAACTGCGTTTTGAATGTAGTTTACTATTTTGATGATGAAGTCTAGATCTTAATTCTATGTTGGTTGCAAAATAAAGTATTATCAAGACCCCAACATCAATAGTTAATACAAGATTTTGTGCGAGAAAAAAAAAATTAAAAAAGTGCACTTTTTAAGGAGCCCTTTGCTAGAGAAAGCACCCTATTCTTCTTGGTAGTTGTACTATGTACTTAAAAGTTAAAAAAGCCATCAATTTGCACATTCAAGGCAAATAGGATTAATGAAAGAGAACGATCTTGAGATTTTGTACAAGATCTTGAAAATGAACCAAGCTATAATTAGATAAAATAATTCGGTGATACATTTCCGTTATAACTTGGTAGCTAATTTTGTGGTGGTCATATCTTAGGTTTACGATTGTCTTAAATCAACAACATACAAACAAGACTAAGAGATTTCCATTCAACCTTCTTATTAGTAAAACTCAAGCCGTTATGAATAGGCTGCATGTATTTAATAAACTATATGGATAGTGAATATCCTTGGCTAATCAAATTTTTGAAATTATGTAAACAATTTTAAGTAAGTTTAAACGGAAGAATTATAGATTGAGAATTTTATCGAGCAAATTGTTTTTAATGATTATATGAAATTAAAGTTGATGACTTTGAATATGGTAACTGGTATAACTTAATTTATTATGTCCGTATTTTTTTAATGGTGAAACTAAATCTTGAAATTGAGATCTTTTTTTGTTTCAGTATTTCCGCGCACTTTTCCGATTTTAGTAGAATTCAACCGTATCTAGCCTCACTTTACTATTAAACTAATTTAAAACAATTAAAATGTTACATCTTCAGCAATAAATCTTTATAATAAATTATTGTTATAAAGAAACCGAATTATTTTCGTTTATTTGTCATTCAAAACTTCATTTGAAGGTAAATCTTGGGTATTAAAGAATAACAAAAAAAAAAAAGAGAGCAGATTTTCTAATTCAGTGTACGATTTCTCCATACTTAACTTTTAAGGATTTTAATTAAAAATTAGAATAGATTAGTTCCTCTGCCTTCTAAATTTTTCCTCACTCCCGAACTAAAGGGGTATTTTTACATTTTTTCAACAGTTCATCACCATATCCTCATCTGAGCAATACAGTTGAGCTTGCAGCGTATAACCTGCTGTTTTAATTAAATAGATCTTGGTTATGATAGTAGAAAGTTGTTATGCAATGAAAATTCTGATTATTCTATTTATTTCTAAAAAAGTAATTAAAAATAAAATTTTACACAAAACCAAATTTATACGGAGTAAAACTTATTCTGAAACTCTAATTAAAAATGATATATAATGCAAAACTTTTACCCAAGATTCTAATGAGTCCTTTTTCCAATCTCTTTTTTTTTAATTGCTTCTCTTTAAGAAGTAATATAGAACCATACTACAACAATACACTTCAATAATATATTATAACAATAAACTTCAAAAAATCTGCTACAAATAAATAATGATTAGAACTACAATTAATTATCAGTTACCAAAATTATCATCAGCAATTTACTTAACCCAACTAACATCATTTAGAAACTTAGCTACTGCTACATCTGTTCCAAGTGCAAATTCAAAGCCAAGTCAACCACCACCAGAAATAGATCATTCAAAAGATGCAAATTTGCCAGTTTCAGAATTGGATATGAAACCTTCAAATGCTGATCAAAAACAAAGTATATTTGATATTAAAACCATAGTTTTTGATAATGCTGCAATTGAACAAAGAGATGATGATAAATTTTTAACAAAACCTTCTTATCCTCATATTGACTATACCGAAGCTGGTGTTTACAGAGTTAAAGTTACCCATAGACAACCTAGAACGATTGGTGATGAGATAAGTTTTCATGGTACAATGTTTTTTAGAAAATGTTTTGACTTTGTTACTGGTTATAAAGCTGTTCAACCTGGTGAAGATCCTAACAAATATGTTGGAACAAGATACGAAATGACTGAAAATAAATGGTTAACAAGAGTTATATTTTTAGAATCAATAGCTGGTGTACCTGGCCTGGTTGCTGGTTTTTTAAGAACACTTCGTTCATTGAGACTTTTGAAAAGAGATAAAGCATGGATTCAATCTTTGTTAGATGAAGCTTATAACGAGAGAATGCATTTATTAACTTTTTTAAAAATTGGTAAACCATCATTATTCACACGTACAATTATGTACGTTGGCCAGGGAATCTTCACAAATGCCTTTTTCTTTTGCTACCTTGCGCTGCCCAATTATTGCCACAGATTTGTTGGTTATTTGTATGTTTTTAGCAATCATTGAGGTCCTATTGGTGACTAATCAAATATCTTTGAATATTTTTACTAACTTTCACCTTTTTTAGAGAAGAAGAAGCTGTTAGAACCTATTCACACTTACTTGATGAATTAGAAGATCCAAACAAGTTAAAAGGTTTTCAAAATATGTTAATTCCAACTATTGCAGTTGATTATTGGCCATCCTTGTCAGAAGAATCAAGTTTCAAAGATTTAATTTTAAGAATTAGAGCTGATGAATCAAAACATAGAGAAATCAACCATACATTAGCTAACTTGGAGTATCAACGTGATAGAAATCCATTTCCTTTACAAATTAAAGGATGGGATAAGCCACAACCAAATTATGGTTTAGATGTCGTTAGACCAACAGGATGGGAAAGAAAAGATTTAGATCTTTAGTATGGAGTATATAGATTTAGATTAATTTTTTGAAGCAAAAAAAAAATAAATAATGAATTAGTTACGGAGTACTTTATAAAGTAAATTAATTAGAAACAATTCTTTGAAAGTCTAATATTTGCAGCCAGCATGATTTTTAAAAAACTAAGTAAATTAAAATTTAAAAGTTTGCAGCTAAGTTCTCGTCTACCCCCACTTACCCCAATTTGATTAGAATCAATTTCATTGATGTCGATAGCTTCATGATGTTATTCCTGAATGATTGTAAAAAACTTGTTTGCGCCGCTGCTGGTTTCCTACAAACCTCTCATTGAGACTCTTGAAAAGAGATAAAGTATGGTTTCGATTTTTGTTGGTTAAAGCTCATGACGGAAAAATGTATCTATTTATTCTTTCTGGAAATTCTTAAACCATCAATTTTCACTCGTACAATTACGTACGTTTAACCATACACCAAAAGATTTAAATCAACAAACTGATTGAGTTTCATTCTTTTTACAAACTAAAGGATTAGATAAACCACAATGAAACTTGGTGGAAAAAGAAAAGTGATTTTTAGTGTTGTCTACCTAGGTTTAGATTAATTTTTAGATCAATTAAAAAATAAACATTTAAGGAGTTACTGAGTTTTGTATAAAATAAGTATTTGTAAAGCAGCGCTTTAATCTGTCTTGATAAAAATGAATAAAAATCAGGACAATAAAGGGTCAAAATTGATTCAAAATAAAAAATTCTGCAGTTAAATTCTCGTTTTACCCCAATCCCCCCTCATATGTCTAGAATCAAGTTTTAAAGTTACTAGATCGTTTTTTTGTATCACGAGATTTAACAAGAATATTACCGAGCCCCAGTAGTTTGCTCTTGCTCGTCAATTCTTACTTCCATAAAATAGAATCCTTATAATCAACTGAATAGATCACTAAATCTTTAAGGTTCTTTAGAATTTGCAATATTAATCGAAATTGGTTTCTGAAAATGAAATGTTAATGCAATATCGAGGTTAAATAAAGTTATCGATTAAACTTTCTTCTTTTATAACATTTGATTCTTTGTTCGTAAAAATTACTGCATAATTCAAAGTAAATTTACAAATGAGGGTTAGTTAAATCAAGATTGGCACAATAACTTAAACTTTTAATTTCAAAGTTGAAACACAAAGAATTATAAGGTTCGAATTGAAGAAATTAAAGTTTTCTAATTCTTGAACTCCTCAGATTTACATTATAAGTCATTAAAATTTCAAACCTCATCAATCAACTACCGCCTAGAAGCTCACTCAAATAGTAGTTCATAAATTATTTTGGAGTTTTTCTGGTGAAAAACAAATCAAATTATCAATATATGGAAAACGAGCCAGTTAGACAGAGAACAAAGATATTGATTGGAAATTTAAAATCCAAATGAGTATCAATATATGTACAAGATATTAAACGCTGTACACGCAATACAATAATATAAGATACTATAAATTTACATATCCTTAACTATTAGCAAATAAATTAATAGCAATTTTAATCGAATATTTGATATATTATAACTAGAAAAATATTATTATATTCCCAAATCAATATCAATTATCCTTTAATAAATCTTGCGTTTCATCTTTAAAAATATTGCTTTGAAATCATATCAAACTATTAAGTCCAAAGAACAAAAAATATGCCCCTTTTTTGTCCTTTATATATAAAAACTGATAATTGTAGGTATATTAGTTCAAATTTCAAAAGCTGTATCAAGTGTAATATTCACTTCAAACGTAAGTTTATCTTTATTTAAATGTGACCACTGTGAAAGGTTTTATATAATTATAGAACTTATGATATTGCTTTTAAAGGGACTATCAAGAATTCAATGCCTTCTAATCTAAAAGTTATCCTCAAATCTAGATTTAATCATAATCAATTAAACTTTCGTTCAATCACTATTTGACATTGATTATTTGATTTTTCAGACTTTTAAACAGCCTTTTCTTCAACTTTACTTTCGTATCTTTAAGAGACATGACTATACATCTTCCTTGGAATTAGCCATTACTTTTTATAATAAACTTTAAACATTTGAGAGAATAAACTTTGAAAAATGGCTAACGCTTTTCTAAATTATGTATAATTAAAATTATTAGAAAACCTAAAACTATAATTATTATTATTTTATAATTTTGATAATAATAGAAAAACAACAAAAAAGTTTAAAGTAACGTGATCAAATAATAATACATTTTATTCCGAGATATAATTTTTTAAATTTACAAAACTTTAAACTTTAGAAATTTTTAAAAAGTTAAATTTTTAGTTTTCTTTTGAGATTGTTAATTCAAATATATGAGATAAAATAGGTTTTAACTGATCAATACTACCTTAACAACAATATTTTATTTATAATGGAAAATTAAAGTACAAATATTAGATAATCTTATTAAATTTGTGGATAAATCAAAAAGGGTGCAGATTTACAAAATCTTAGTTAAAATGATACAAAAACTAATTAATTGCTAGATAATTTATTATCTTATTTAAAAATGTGTCTCATTTTTGTACAATTAAATATTCACATATTTCCAGAGCTATTCATGCACCTCTTTTATTTTTAATTTGTTCTCCTTTAATTAAATCATTAAAATTAAAAAACATGATTACTTGATAAAGTAATATATCTATCACGTTGTGAAATTTTAATTTTTTGTTACTATCTTAATATTAAAGGAAAATTGAATCTATTGTTACTCATGTTATTGCCCCAAAAAAAAATTTAAAAGATATTAAAAAGAGAGAGTTTATCAAAATCAAGAATCAGTTGACACAAGTTCTAGAACATTCTTGTACAATAGTCTTATAGTGTCTTAATTTTCACTTCAAAAGACTTTGTCTATTTTAATTAAGTATTCAACGGTTACTTAAGATGAACTGGACCATAGCACATCATAAAGTTGATAACTTTATACTTTGAAGTATTACATTTTGAGCAATTTGTAAATTAGGGGGTGTTTGTTATTGTTAAAAGATTCATACATTTTTCCTATACATATATAATTTTTTTTTTTTTTTTACATAGAATTTCTTGACGTGAATTTTTGTTTCAAGACAAGACAACGTTTTAAATTTGATCGAATTTTGAAATTATATTAACAATTTTACAATATGAAAATAAATACAGGAAATATATATGTAAGAAAACTTAAATTAAAGTAGTTCTTTTTTTTAAAATATACAGCTAATTTGCAATTTTAGAATTAAAGATTACATTTTACGTTTA
Organism: Lodderomyces jiufengensis; assembly: GCF_024610255.1. Taxonomy (NCBI): domain Eukaryota; kingdom Fungi; phylum Ascomycota; class Pichiomycetes; order Serinales; family Debaryomycetaceae; genus Lodderomyces; species Lodderomyces jiufengensis. Next base: position 1,201,975 of record NW_026261559.1, on the reverse strand, counting down.
GAATAACCGATCTATTTAATTTTTGTTTAATTTATGAACATATTATTAAAATTAATAAATTTAAAACTTCATAACCAGAGAATCGGAAGTCTTATAAGATTATTGCAAAACAATAAACTTAAAATTATTAATATAAATATACCTTTTTATTTCCCTTATCAGAATTCGATTTTTTAAATAAACCATTGCTTCATAGTATCACCAAAGTGCTTATTATAAGGTTCAGTCTTTATAAAAGATAGTAATACTGAAGTTGCAAATAAATTGAAAGAAAATTGATATATTTAATTACCCACAAAATATAAAAAGGAAAAAAATAAAAAATTAATTACGTACTTCACTACAAAAAATTTTTAACTATTTAAAAATTATTATATTAGAATAAAATTTATTAAAACATTTTTTTTTCAGATATTTTAACAAGTTTTTTTTTCTTCCAACATGAATATGACATCTGATTATAGGGATCCATTAATAGATTTATTAAATAATTCTGTTGATTCACCTCAAGATCCTTCAAGTTTATCATCAAATCATTTGAATATTAATAATAAAATTCCTTCAAATTCATCATCTGATGATTTACAATTTATAAATCGTAATAATGGTTATTTTACAAATGGTAATTTAGCAGCAACTAATAACTCAATATTTAATAATAACTTTCAACAATATCATCAACAGCAACAACAACAACTCAATCATCTTCAGCAAGCACATCAACAAACTGATTATTCACAAAGTCTTACTCCTTTATTAAATCATCATCTGTTATATGATTTAGATAGTAATAACATTAATCATTTGAGAATTCAAGAATTAGAAGATTCTCCTCCACAAATCAATATTAGACAACAACAGGAACAGCAACAGAAACAGCAACAGCAACAACAACAACAAGCACATCAAAGTAACCAACAACAGCACGAAAATCAACATCAACAACAAAACTCGTCCATTAAATTAGAGCAACCAACTGGTCGTACTCCATTATTTGATCCAGAAAATGGTCATGATTTACAGTTATTTAATAATAATAACTTCAGCAAACATGGTATAGATTTCGCATTTCCTGAGATGAAACCATTAACAAGTCCTTTTAAACCATTATCATTTGATATTAATTTATCAAATAATCATTTACAATCACAAACACAACATCAACATCAGCAACCTCAGATAGGACCAGTACCACCACCATCTAAAAGAAAAAAAGATAGTACTGCATCAAAAACAAGACCAGCTTTTGTTATGAAAATTTGGTCAATGGTAAATGATAAATCAAATGATGAATATATTAGATGGAATGAAGATGGTAAAACGTTTCAAGTTTTTAAAAGAGAAGATTTTGTACATAAAATATTACCAGCTTATTTTAAACATCAAAATATGTCATCATTTGTACGTCAATTAAATATGTATGGATTTCATAAAGTTCAAGATATTAGTAATGGTACATTACATCCAAATTGTGATAAAAATGGAGGTGATGAAGTTTGGCAATTTGAAAATCCAAATTTTATAAAAGGAAGAGAAGATTTATTAGAACATATAGTTAGAAATAAATCAGTTTCTCATGAAGAAAATCAATTAACTGATACAAATCAATCAAGTAATGAAATGTCATTATTATTATCAGAATTAAATCAAATTAAACAAAATCAAGCAAGATTAAATGAAGAGATTGTTAGAATAAGACAAGATAATCAAAATATTTATAATGCAAATTTTATAACAAGAGAAAGAGCAAAAGCTCAAGAAGTTACAATAAATAAAATTTTAAAATTTTTAGCAGCAGTATATAATGATAATGCACCAATTAAAGCACAAAGTCAACCACCAGAAGATTTAAATGATATTAATAATCATCAACTTTCAAGACAATATAATAATAATAGTGTTAATCATAAAAATAATAATGTTAATAATAACCATAATCATGATAATAATAATGAAAATGAAATATTAAATCCTACCTATCAATCACCATCTTCATCTTCAACTTCATCATTTAATCCAATAATAACTAAAAAGAGAAAACTCTTGTTAGAAAACAGACCAAGTATTACAAGATCAAGATCATCACCAACATCTTCAATAGAATCAATAAAAGAAATTGAAAATCAACTTGATAATCATTGGATTAATATGATAGCCAATCAAAGTCATAATCAAAGTCAACAAAATCTACCAAATCAATCAAATACTACTACACAATCATCTTTTACAATGGATATTAATGATCATGATGAAAATTTTAATGTGGATGATTTTATTGCAAGTCCAATGAACATGACAAATAATTATATACCTCCATTTTCTCAAACTCAGCAACAACAACAATCACCACCTCAACAACAACAACAACCACAATCAAATAATAAAAAGAGATCAATTAGAGAAATACATGAAAATAATGATTATTGATTTAGTCATTATAAATAGTACAATAATAATATTTATATATACTATATATATATTCAATTCTTAGTGATATTAATATAAGTTTAACGAGCTTTACGATTTTTTAAACTTGTTTAAAGTATTATTGTAGATATGAAGATTATATCACTATCACTATCTTAATTTCTTTACAATTTAACGAAGTCATAGTAATTTTGAAAGAGTAATAATTTAATGAATAGTTAATATTATAAGGCTCATATCCTAGTTTAATCTTATAAAGTAGCTATGAAAATAAGTTTTTGTATAAAAATGGAAATGTGAATTTCATTTGAATAAGTTGATAATAGTATATTAATAATAATTAGTTGTATAATAATATTTAATAAATTGTGCATATAAGAAATTCCGAATTTCAGATTCTTTTTTTTTTTTGTTTTTTTACTTTTTATTTTTATTTTTTTTTAATCATGAAATTTTTAGTTCTAAATAAATTTTAGATGATAAAATTAAATTTCATTAAAATCAAAAATTTTAAATATATTTATATGATTAAAATAAAATGTCTACTAGTGTATTGAACTTGGATTTAAATCAAGGAGATAAACCTAAAAAGAGAAAATATTCAAGTTTAGGTTGTAGGGAATGTAAAAGAAGAAAAATAAAATGTGATGAAAAACATCCAGCTTGTTGGCAATGTACAAGATTGAAAAAAGATTGTTCATATCCTGAAATTGGTGAAAAAGTTTTAAGAGTTTCAAAAAAGAAACAAAAATTACAAGAATTAGAACAAGTTGAGCAACAACAATTTCAACAACACCCACAACACCAACAACAACAACAACAACCAAATCAAATATATAATAATCAGCCTCATCATCATTTACAACCACCACTTAAAATTGAACCGCGCCTTTTTGAAGAAAGACAACCAATTAATTTAACTCAACAACAGCACCAACAACAACAACAACCACTACAACCACCACAGCCACAACCACAACAAACACAACTACAACAAACACACTCATTTGATCAAGCATTAACTTATAGATCTGGTCCACCGCCGTATTCAAATCAAACTATACTACCGAATCCCTATCTGAGTAGAACAAATCAATATCAACCTTTTCAACATCATTTATTAAATCCTCAAGATCAACAACATGTAAATTTACCACCACCAAATATTCCAAATGCATTATTATATAGAAAGGAAGTACCAAAAGGTTCATCAAATTTAGTAAATTTATTGAATAAAAATCAAGATTCATATAACAATCATAATAATAATAATAGCAATGGGAATAGTAGTTTAAAAAATTGTTGCAATGAAAGTCCAACAAATACAACAACAACAACTACTTCAATATCACCACCTTTTTTCAATGATGATTTGATTGAAGTTTATGAAGTTAGTGATTTGAATCTTTTGGCGAGTGATTTACATAACATGGTAAATGGAATTTTATATAATATGACAGATTCTGCGAAAGCTAAAAGTTCAGAAACTCAATTAAAATCTCAACAACAAAATATAGATAATGTTGGAAAAAATTTACCAGTTGATTTTATAAAATTAGAAGATTCTAAAAATCAAATTTATATGAAAGAATTTTATTATAATTTTGCAAATGTTGTATTACCATTTTCATCTTATGATGAAGAAAATAAAATACTTTTCAATCCTGCAAGAGATATATTATTAACAAGTGCTGCTCATACTGATTATGTATTGGCTGCTGTATTAGCAAATGGTGCATGGGCAAGATTTGATTCAACTCAAAATCCTGAGGATGAAGAATATTATTATTTATATTTAAATGATTGTTTGAAAATGTTAAGTCCAGCTATAGCTGATGATAGTAAATTAGGTTTAAATATTGAAAGCATTTTATTAACTGTATTATTATTAACTGCAGCAAATGCAGCAAATCCAAAACAAGATTGGAGACCACATTTAAGAGGTGCAAAAGATTTATTGATGAAAAGTAGTCATAAAAAGTTAAAGTATTCAAAAACTTTTGTTTTCTGTAAATGTTGGTTTGTAACATTAGAAATTTTAGCAAGTGTAAGTTCTAAAAAAGGGGGTACATTACATACAGATGAAGAAATTGATGAAATTATAAATTTAAGTAGTAATTATGAAAAAAAAATATTAAAAGATTTGGGATTAGTACTTAGTAATGGGTTTAATATTATGGGAGGTTATAAACATGAAGTTTATTGTTTATTTCGGGATTTAATGAAGACATTAAACAAGATTAGAAATAATTCATTTGATCCAAAAGAATCATTACAATATATAAATTTATTTTGTAAATTAAATCAACAAGTTAATGTATTTGATAAAAACACAATACCAGTGAGTGATCAAAATATTCGATGGTTGGAAATATCACATAAAACTTATGTGTACGCAGCATTAATAACAGTATTAACAACATGTTTCGAAGAAACTTTTGCATCCCCACAGGTTCAAGTATTAACCAATGAAATATTAAAATCTATAGAATTTATAAATGATTATGAAGCAAATCCAGATCATAAGGAAATTATGTTTTTACAATGGCCAATGTTAGTTGCTGGTACAAATTTAGTTGATGAAACTAAACGAGATTTTGTCAAAAAGTTTTTCCAATTACTGTCAAAAGTTGGATCCGGTGGCGCATTAATTGCATTGAAAAGAATAGATAAAATTTGGGCTAAAAGAGACGGGAAACCATTAGATTCTGATGGTTATGAATCTGAAGATTTAGTGAGTTATTGAAAATTTTAAGTGACTAAATCATACAAATCTAAAATATGTTTCATTGTTACATCTATGTATTACTAATATATTTTTATGCATTACACTCTAACAATTCAAACCAATTTAATTTCCCACTAGCTAAATCTAACTGAGTATTAAAGGAGTTATAGTTTGCTTCATTTGTAGTTGACCAACTTAATTCTCCTTGTAATTTCATATTTTGCAAATACCAACCAATTCTTTCAGCACCTAATCTTGCACCATCTAGATTTGCTGAAGTTGGACCAACTTGCAATGACGCATTTTTGCCTATGAAAAATAAGGGAACTTCTGTGTTCCATTGTAAATTATCAGTTAATGAAGGAAATCCCTTTGTAAATTCAATAGGGTGTTCTTCAATTATCAGTTTTAAAAATGGTATTGATTCAATATCATTTGTAATTCCTGTCGCGAAATAAATATAATCAATATTTGTTAAATTTAAGTCGTTACTTAATTCCAAATTCCAATAATCACCATTCCATTCTTGATTCAAAATAACAGTCTCAGTAAACCATTTTAATTTACCTGATTTCAAATGATTTTTCAATTTTTTATAATACTCAGGATTTATAGACCCACCTTCTCTTGCATCATTAATCATTTCATATTTTAATTCATTAGATTCTTGATTGAAAAATATTGATTTTTTAAAATTCTTATACTTGGACACCCAATCTAAATGGAAATCAAAATGTTTGATCTTAATGGGTGATCTAAATAAAAGATATACTTTGTCAACTGTTGGATCATTACATGCTACATTAGCCAATTGAGCTGATGTTAATCCTCCTCCAACAATAACTATATTTTTAAGTTTTGGTCTTTTGAAGAATTGATCATCTAAAAATTTAACTTGGTTGGTGAATAAATGTGAAGTATGACAAGTGTTTGTGGTTATTTCACCAAATGGTTTTATTGGATAATTACTTTTACCACGATGACCACTCGCAATAATTACAAATTTGCAACCAAATATTTTCCCTAATTTTGTGTAAATCAAAACCCCTTTACCAATATTTTTATCATCATATTGAATTAATCTATATTTTATGTCAATTACTTCATCTTTTATTATACTATTTTTTAGATTGTATCTATCTACAACTGACTCACAATAATCATGAAATAGTTTTGTAGATGGTCTATAATAATCTTTCCAATCTCTATGATTTATATCAATTAATCCATTTTTTTTCAACCCTTTTTTCTGTTTCAATTTATGTTTTGAAATTTCTTTACCAACAACGTTTGTAATTTCCATTAATTCATTTTCTCTATTGGTAGAATATGCATAACTTGTCATTCCATCAATATCCGATGGATCAACATGGAAAAACATTGGTGATCTTAAATATGGAATTTGACATGACTTAAATTGATTATCCCATTGACTTAAAAATTTATTATTTGTTGAATCAATAATTAATAAATCGGATGGGTGAAACAGTGATGATTGATAAAATTTATTAGATCCTAATTTATTTGATTTATGACCTCGTTGTTTTAACCAATGGAATCTTTGATGTTCACTGTCCGTAAATAATGATCCTGGTTTTGATTCACATAATCTCAGTGAAACTGCTAATCCACAAGTTCCACCACCAACAACTATTCCTTCGAAAAAGTTATCAGGCTCAATAAATATAGGCTCTTTGTTCATTGTATTGGTAAGTAGAGGAGAATCGAGTAGACAATCAGATGCTAATTTGCATTGAGCTTGAAATATATACATTTTTCAAATAACCACTATAATAACTACAACAGTTGAAAATTCGCAAAAAAACCTTCAATTAATGCCAACAATCCAACAGCACCAGGATCAGGAATACCACCTTCCACTTTGAAGTCTTCTTCATTAACATAACTAGCTCTTCCAAACGACGCGTGTAATTTCTTGGTACTTTCGCACCCATTTCTTGCAGCTTCTACTGCTTTTTGTAAATCATTTGTTTCGTAGTAAGTATCAACAAATGGCTGTAATGTATCAACTAAAGTTCTACCACCTACTCTTGCTTTTGTATATTTGAATAAACCATTATGAAGAGCTCGATGAAGTGCTTCACTTATAGTTTTATTATCGACCATCTTTGAATTTTGTAAATTTTGTACTAACGAAGTTAAAAAAATGGAATATAAACCACCAGATGTTCCACCCATGCTTTCTTCTACTAAATGTGTAATCGTTGATAATGAAGCAACTGGATCATCCAAATTATTTATGAATTTTTTTTCATCCTTTAAAGCTCTTAAAATTGAATTTGCGCCACTTGCTAAAGTTTCACCACAATCACCATCACCAACGATTGTATCATAATGAGTTATATTACTTTCTTCTTTCAATAGGTTTTTCAAAGCATTGACTAAATTATTTCTAAATTTATCTGGATCTATTCTTAAGTCTGATTTGAGTGTAGGTTGATCTTTCATAGGTGTTTCGACCAATCTAGTTGAATCATTTGAGTTCTCCCATAATTCCGAGTCATACACTTTTGGTTTCCAAGCTGGAGCATTTGTTGGAGTATCTAAAAACTGAAGAATATCCTTTTGATTGTACGGACCATTTTGTTCATCTATGTTTGATAAATTTAATAAAGTAATGGAAAATCCAGGTGAATTAAAAGATGTAACAAAATCACTAACAAGAACTCTTTTTGGCTTGTTTTTGAAAGGTAGATTTTTCAATACATGTTCTGTTATAAGGTTTAATTCAAATGTTGAAGTTCCACCAATATTATTTATTACTAGCAAATAATCATCATTTGAATTAAAATTCACATAATTACGTTGTTCATCTTCTGGTGATATTAACTGGTGCAACATTTTTTTAACCAAATCATCTATATTTGGAATTGGCTTCATTTTGGTACCCGGTTCATTATGAATACCTAACCCTAATTCTGCTTCATCGGTGTCATTAAATTCAACTTCGACTTCCGCTTTACCCGGTACTGAGGTACGATCTAAACTTGCTGCTAGTGTCACCATATTTTCATTCACAACATTACCAAAATCAGCTACATGTTTCAACTCCACTTTGGGATCTAAAACAGCAGCTCCTAAAATTTTATGAATTAATGCAGTCCCTGCTAGACCTCTTCTTCCAACCATTTTATTTTGTTCTCTACCTACCGCAACATCATCACTTACAAAAACAATTTCAATTTTATAACCTTCGTTTTTAGCTCTCTCTGCTGTCAATCCGAAATGTAAAACATCTCCAGTATAATTCTTAACTATTATTAGGGTACCTTTCTCTTTGTTTGATTTTGTCCTTATAGCAGCCATAATTTGTTTTGTTGAAGGAGATGCAAAAATTGAACCACTAACAGCTGCATCTAGCAAGTTTTCTCCTACATATCCACCATGTAAAGGTTCATGACCAGCTCCTCCCCCACTAATCAAAGTTATCTTATTTTGAGTATTTGAATGTGGATTAAAAACTACTTTTTCTGAAGGTATTAGTTTAATATATGGATTTGAAGCTAACAAACCTTTCAATTGATTTACTACTAAATCTTCATTTTCATCATATCTCCAATGTTTAGTCAAAGTCATTGTTATTTGGTTTTATAGTGGGTTCTAGCATTTTGTATTTAAATCTGGGGAAATTTACAAATTATTTATATAATTAAAATATTTCCGATTTTGTGTTAGAATTATATGAATTTGACTTTGATTTTCTTTTCTTTTTTTATCATCATATTTTAATAATTTTATAAATCAAAAAAAATTTAAATGTTTCATAACTATTCTAAATTATATAGAATGATCGAGAAAATATGGGGTAAGGGTTAAAGAGTCCAAGTATATCTTATTGTTTTATGTCTACATATGTTGAAAATGTCTAATTTAAATTCTATAACAAATTTGAATTGTTTCTTCTAAAAATTTATTACATTATCATACATGTAATCTTATACTAAACCACATTGAAATTTTAGTTGTATTTTCAAATTGTTAAAGCGTAAATCACTGGCTACTTCAGATCTCAAAATATCTAGGTTATAACAATAAAACTAATGCTCAAATTTAATTAATCATAATTCTTCATAAATATTTCAAGAAGAAAAAATAAATTATAATAATTTCATTATTACTACCGATACCAACCATCAATAAATTTCGTCATGATATATTATGCCATTAACAACACTTAAAAAACGAAAATATCTGTTCTTTGGTTGTCGAGAATGTAAAAGAAGAAAAATTAAATGTGATGAATCAAAACCATTTTGTTCAGAATGTAAAAGATTAAACAAAGATTGTTCATATCCAAGTATTGGTGAAAAAGTCAAGAGAGTTTCAAAGAAAGAATTAAGTAAAGAAGAAGAACAACCTGCTCAAACCGAGAAACCACTAAATATATTAATGTATAATGGTCCAAAGAGATCACGGAAGAAGAGGAAAGATTATGAAAAATCAGTACCAGAAGAAAGTCCAAAGGAGCAACAAAATGAAATATATCCATTTAATATTAGTGCCAAGATTCAACCAAGTTCATTTCCACAAAGTAATATAAGAGAACCTCCTAAAATCCAACAAGAGCCTACTGTATATCCCAATCATATGGTCGATCAGAATCAGATAGTTGATCAAAATCAAATTGTGGACCCAACTTCACTTTTACTTGGAGATGTTTATAATAACGAAGATTTGAATTTGTTAGCTACAGATTTGAATAATCTTGTTAATGATATTTTGTTCACTTCGAATATGGATCAGTTACAATATAATCAAGACTTTTTCGATCCACTGACAATAACAACACCTTTCATTGATGATGTACCGAAATTTATACCTGTTGATTTTATAAAATTAAAAACGAACGAAGAAAAGAAGTATTTACAAGAGTTTTATGATAATTTTGCAATGCAGATGTTACCTTTTGGAGCTTATGATAAATTTATTGGTCGTTATTCAAATCCAATTCGTGATGTTATTATGAAATATGCAACTGAACCATTTTTATTATGTGCTGTCTTATCTCAAGGTGCAAGATTAATTTATGAAAGAGATAATAATAGTCAAGATTTTGAAAATTATGGTAATTATTTATCAACTTGTTTGAAATTACTCGGTCCAGCTTTGAGTAGAAATAAAGAAAATTTAGTAGTTGATGTTGAAACTATTTTGATAACTGTGCTATTGTTGGCTTCATCAAATGCAAGTACAGAAAAACAAAGTTGGCGACCTCATTTGAAAGGTGCAAAAGACATCATATTGAAAGCCACCACGAAAAAGCTGTCAACAACAATAACATTATGTAAATTATGGTTTGCGGATTTTGAGATTTTAGCAGGTTTAAGTTCAAATTTAGGTGGTACTTTACAACCAAAAGAAATTGATTTAATTTTTAATTTTGAAGATGAATATGTTCAATTAGTTCTAAAACAATTTAACTTAGTTCAGGACAATGGATTTTGTGTTTTGACAGGCTATAATATATCATGTTTAAGATATTTGCGAAGCTTATCTGATTTACTAAGACTGAAAAATGATTCCTTGAATTACCTAGAATTAATCAATGGGTTTTATCAGCAATATCAAATTACCTATCTATCCAGAAGTTGTACAGTTCAAACGCAACAACCATTAACAGAGTTGATGGACACCATTTATAACCCAGATGGTTCAGTTACAATAATTAGTTGGATGGATATTTCACAACAAGCATTTTCATTAGCTGGCCTAATTACAGTATTTGTTGACGTTTTGTCAAATCCTCCAGAAGCTTCTCATGTTAAAAATCTTGTATCAAAATTAATTGGTTTATTGGATGTTGTTGAAAATGCAGTACCTTCAAAAATGGCTTTTCAATTTGGATTTCTGATGATACAATGGCCAATTTCAGTTGCTGCAATATATTGTACCAATAAATCTCAACACCCTATAATTGAGAAATTCTTTGGTATGTGCTATGAACAGGGTTCTTATACTGCTAATTTGACTTTTGAAAAAATCAAAAAGACTTGGGAAATGAGAGAAATGGGTGTTGAAACAAAACATGATGATGGATCAAAAATTGATAGAATAGTATATTAAATGAAATAAATTTTATTTATTGTAACGTTCAAGAAGGTTCTGTTGTAGTCGAAAACAAATACTTTAGTATCTACGGTGTCTATCAAGCAGCTTAGTGAGCGCATGAACCTAGAATGACCAGGAACTTGAAGTAATCTACAAAAATCTCTCTGTTTTCGGATTTATTATATTGCAACCACTTGACAGTTTTTTTGTTCGTAAATGGTAAATTACAGCGATGAGAAATATCAAAAGACAAAAAAATTAAGTTTATTTGCAACAAAATTTTAAAATAGTCACCAATAAATATTTGAATGACTCGAACTCCAACACCACTAGATACCCCTACTAATTCATCACCACAACCTATAGAAGAATCATCATCAGTAACATCACCACCTAAGAAGAAAAAACGTCAAAAGACATTTACTGGATGTTTTACGTGTAGATCAAGAAAGATTAAATGTGATTTAAGGAGACCACATTGTGAAAAATGTTTAAAAGCAAAATTAATATGTGCTGGGTATGATATTAATTTAAGATGGTCATTTCCAATAGAATATGTACCTCTCAGAAACGGAGATGTAAAATCTAAAACAATTAAATTTCCAAATTTAGATGGTTCAATTGATAAAGATTCGAATAGTGGTACAGCACCTGAATTTTTTCATAGAAGATTAGTGGCTTTTGTTAAATGGAAAAAACCTTATACTACATACGAGGCAATGGATCAAGACTTAGCGTTTCTACAAAGTAACAATACTACCAACGAACTAAGCAAGGAAAGTGAAACAAAATTAAAAGGACCATTCGGAGTATTTTTAGGCTCTAAGAAGAGAAAGATAGATACTACACCGAGGAACATCAAAAGAAAAAGAACATCAGAACAAATAATTACCCCAGATAGTTCAGAATCTAATACTTTACCACAATCGCGGCTGGAAGAGCAACCACAACAAGCACAAGATCAATTTTGGTTATCAAACGAATTAAAAGATGCAGCTTTGGTTACTGCTGCAGCATTAAATACTCACTACCTAGATATAATGAATAATTTTGATCAAAACGGGAATGTTATAACCCCAGATTCAAGTCAACAAAATTATAATTCAGATTTATTTAATTTAGTATTTCACAATAAGAATCAAAATTTCAATAATACATCGCAAACTCCAACAAATACAATACTTAATGAAAATTTGATAGATCCTATTTATTATTCAAATTTCTCAAATTTTTTCTACAACAACCCGTATCAATTAAATGAAAACTTAGAAATTCAATTACATACTCAAACTGATGTTGATGAACTAGTTGATGGAGATCATTCAAATGATAAAAACTTGCTAGCGTCAATAATGAAACCTGTACAAAGTCCATTAAATGTACAATTTGATTTAACATTACCTTCGCATATTGGAATACCGACAACTGCATTACAAGTACAACCATTGACAAGATATTTATTAAATTATTATGTAACAGAAGTTGCAGATTTAATGACTGTTATCCCATTAACAGAAAATCCATGGAAAGCTATATATTTCCCCAGAGCTTTAATGGCAATTGGGGAATTATCAGCATTGGGTAAAACATCAACGGCTAAAAATGCTTTACTTAATGCATTGTTAGCAGTATCAGCATTTAATTTACAATCCAAATTCCCCAAGAATTCAGAACCAATGAAGTTTTATCTTAATCTAGGTATTGCGTTACGAAATCAAGCAAGTTTATATATTAAAAAATTATTAAATATTCAAAATAATAATGTTCAATCAGGTATTGAATATTGTGTTAAAAATGAGAAATATAAAGATGTGTTATGTGCAGTTATGAGTATGATTAGTGTTGATTTAGTTTGGGGAACAATGCAAGATACTGGTTTATATATTTCTTGGTGTGGTAAAGTTATAATGAGTAAAATGTCAAACAAGAAAAAATTATCACCAAAAGCTAAGATTTTACATAGAATTTTTTCATCATTAAAGTTGATTCAGGATTCAACAAGTCTTAATTTTGATAAGATTAATGATTTAAGTGGGTACGATGTTAATGGTGATAAATTTTCATCACAAAGTAAAAGTAAAATTGATTTTATTATAAACAATTCCACATCAAATATCAATAATACAACTTCACCAAAATTTGTTAATAAAAAATTAATAAATACTAAAAAGAATGATGAAAATTTTGCAACTGATGCATTATATGGGTTACCAAATTCTTTAATTATATTATTTAGTGAAACAGTTGAATTATTAAGAGCTAAAATTTATTATAAAAATACAAATACTCATTTAAATGAATTTGATTCAAAAGTTTTAAATTTAGAATTAAAATTACAAAATTGGAATTTAGATTGGGAATTATTTCAAAATCATCATTTTAATGAACAAGACAATTTAAATTATGAAGATAAAAATTTAAAATTTTATTCATCAATGCATCAAGTAACTTATCATCATATTATATCATTTTATCATGCATTAGTTATATATTTTAAAAGATTTTTAAAAGATGTTTCACCAATACATTTACAAGATAGAGTTAGTAAAACTTTAGATCATTTAAATTCAATTCAATCATTAATTTCAAAAGGAGAAGCATCGATTATTCCATTATTTTGGCAAGGTTTTATTGCAGGTTGTGAAGCTATAACTAATAATTTACAAAATGGTTATAAGAAATGGGGTAATGATATAGCTCAATATCTTGGATCTTATTGGGGAGCAAGACAAATTATGTTGGAAGTATGGAGAAGAAAAAATAATAAAGAGCCAAAAGATGATTGGGTAAATGTTGTAAAAGATTGGGAAATGAATTTAATGTTGAATTAATTAATAAATGTTGATATTAAAATAATTAATATAATATAAATTTGACTCTTATTAATTCTCTCTCCATTCATCTCCTTAATTTACTTAATATTGTCTGTTTATTTTAATATAAAATTTGACATCAATTTGACATAAGAAACAATCAAATCAACAAACTTGTTTCAAAATTAGTTATATGTTGATCGTTTATCATAATTCAATTCTATTAGATTATTTTTAAGATATTAAACAATAAAATATTATATACAGTACCACTGAATTTTTAGAATTATTTGATGCCAAGATAATAATATTATTATAAATTGTTAGTATAATAATGAAATTGAATTAAACCGATTAACGGAATTAATCTTTGATTAATTAATAATATTTTGTTTTTGATTAAATAGTTTACAATATATTACTTGTATTCACTAAATTAATTGATTTATATTTACAAGAATATAATGATATAATATATTGATGTTTATGTAAGATCATTTTAAATTTTTGGCTCAGTTAGAGAACAAAGAAAACAAACCAGATCTAACCCCATAGTTTAGATCTATTTTATGGCTTTTAAATGAAGACCTATTATTCTATTACTTTGTATAATCATTTAGATACATGTATTATATTAAACGTTTAAACATTTAAATTATAGTCTTCCATTGGTTGAATATTATTTAATTTTATTATGCATAAAATGTTAAAATTTTATTTTTCTATTGTTTTAAAAAATTTAATCAATTTAATCAATTTTATCAGATGGTTTATTAATAATAAAGTTATTATTAAATTAATTTAACTATTCAAAGATAATGTTTTCTCCTGGATGAAAATCAAATTATTTATTATGTAAAGAATTGAAATAAAACTCTCATTATTTAATACTTGAATATTATAAGATCAAATCAATAAGGATATAATAATATTATTTTACGTTTTTAATTCCAAAATCTCTCCACAAATTAAAATTAGTCTTAAAAGAAACTAAGTTTTGAATCAATTGGTAATTTTCGTCTCGAGTTTTTTATCCAATTGTCATTGGTTTTATATCAAATGTTTTACATCTATTAATTTAAAGTAACAAATTACGATTTTATTAGATTGATTTATTTCTTAAATCCTATTGTTCCACTGACACATTTGCAGATTTTTACTTATTCTTGAATTTAATAATAATTCAACAAATTCCCTTACAATAAATTAATAATTACACAAACAAAAATTTTGAAAAAATTTTATCAAAAAAATCTATAAAACAATAAAATTTCATATTAAAATTAATTTTAAATAGATATAAATAATACAACATAACCCTTCCCTTTTTTTCAATAATTATTTGAAAATTGAAATTTTTTTCTCAATTCTTTTATTACATTCAACCAAAACATTCTCCTACCTTTTCACAAGATTTTATTTCAAGGGTTCACCATTTTATCAATTGGGTGCAAAAAATTTTGATATATAATTAAAATATTATAATCCAAGAATTAATTAAAATACGAACAAATTTTTTCTTAGACGAATAAAATCTGGTCCCTTAAAATTTAAAAATAAAAGTACTATTGAGAAACGGAATAAAGTTCTAAATTCAAAATGGTTAATGTTTTCAATGTTCAAATTTTTTTCATTGTTTTTAGAGAATCATTAGAAGCTGTTATTGTTGTATCAGTTTTATTAGCATTTTTAAAACAAGGTTTAGGAGGTTCAAATCAAGATCCAATTATATATAAAAAATTAAGAAAACAAATTTGGTTAGGAGCATTTCTAGGTATATTAATATGTTTTATTTTAGGTGGTGCATTCATTGGTGCATGGTATGGATTAGGTAAAGATATTTGGTCAAAATCTGAAGATTTATGGGAAGGTATATTTTGTATTATTGCAACTGTTTTAATTTCTTTAATGGGTATTCCAATGTTAAGAATTAATAAAATGAAAGAAAAATGGAGAGTTAAATTAGCTCAAGCTTTAATTAAACCAACTGATAATAAAAAAAGAAAATTTAATTTTGGTATGTGGACTAAAAAATATGCTTTATTTATTTTACCATTTATTACTTGTTTAAGAGAAGGTATGGAAGCAGTTGTTTTCGTTGGTGGTGTTGGTATTAATCAACCAGCTACAAGTTTTCCCATCCCAGTTATTGTTGGATTAATAGCTGGTGTTGCAGTTGGTACTTTATTATATTATTTTGGTTCAAATATGTCAATGCAAATTTTTTTAATTATTTCAACTTGTATATTATATTTAATTGCAGGTGGATTATTTTCAAGAGGGGTTTGGTTTTTTGAAAGTTATGAATATGGTAAAAAAACTGGTGGTGATGCTTCAGAAAATGGTTCAGGTCCAGGTACTTATGATATTGCAAAATCAGTTTGGCATGTAAATTGTTGTAATCCACAAACTGATAATGGTTGGGATATTTTTAATGCTTTATTAGGTTGGCAAAATTCTGCAACTTATGGATCAGTTATAAGTTATAATATTTATTGGATTGTAATTATAACTGTATTAATGTTAATGTTATTTGAAGAAAAAACTGGTCATTTACCATTTACTAAAAATTTAACATTAATAAAATTAAATCCAATGTATTATTTAAAAAACAAAAAGAAACATGAATTAACAGAAGAAGAAAAACAAGAATTATTTAAAAAAGTTAAAGAACATAAATTTGATCAAAATAATGAAATTATTGAAAATGATGATGATATTTCATCAGGTAAATTAATGGAATTAGAAAAAAAAGTTGATAATTAATGAAGAAATTTGAGGTATGAATTATAAACGTTTTGTTAATTTTTAATCGCACACACACATATATATATATAATAAAATTAGCAAAGCTATCAATAGTTCATCATCATAACATTTCAAAATTTCAACTGTCATAATTTTCATTTCATTTCATATATTTCATTTTTTATTGAATTAACGAAGGTAATTTTTTATTTATTGGGGGTTTTCTTGGGTTTCATCATAAACAAATTTTTATATACATTTTAAATATCATATGTACATTTATTTTTAATATTAATTATTCACGGGATTTTAAAGAAACTACATTGTAATATTCTACTTTAAATCGAGTTTTATTAAACTATAAAAATCCATAAATTTATTGACTTATTCTAATTTCTTATTTTTTAAATACTCCATGACCCATATAATCAGCAAATGATAATTTTTTAGTTGGTTTTTGTCTTGTAACAATTGGAATTGGTATAATATTATCATCTTCGGATTCTTCTTGGTCTATTGTTTGTTCTTTTGGATCTTCTGGGTCATCAATATCCATTGAATCAATGGGTTTTACAACTCTAGCTTGCATTATTAATTGTTGTTTATATGGAAATTTTAAAAGAATTACTGGTTTTTCTAATTTTTTTACTTGATTTTCTTCATCTATTATCATTTGATCATTATCTTTGTTAAATACTTCAGTTTCTTGATTTGGTAATTGTTCATCTGTTTGTGATTCTTGTGGTGCTTTCTTTTTATTTAATAACTCATTTTGAAGAACCAAATCCCTATCTTTCATTCTTTCATCCCAACTTATATAATGCTTCTCAGGTTTTGGTATAACTAATTCTTCTTTATTTTTAGTTAAATTAATATTACTTATACTTGAAGCTTTTCTAGTTGATCTCATTAAATAACTTGTTGCCTTTTTAATTTTAAATATAGCACAATTATTATAATTTGTAAAAGTTGAACAACCACATTCAACAAAATGTAAAATATTATCAACATAAGTAATTAAAGCAGATTTTTCATCATTTGTTAAATTTTCAAATTTTGTTTGATTACCATTTGAAATTTTTAATATAGGATGATTTATATCCCAATCCCATGGTAATCTTAATTCTTCCATAGTTGAATCATCTTTTAAAATTATTGGTTTTGATGTAACAACTAAAAATCTAAATTTATTCTGTTCTGGTATATAAATTGGTTTTATTTTAACATTTGATGATGATAAACATGATTTTCTAATGAATCTACTTTCATTACCAACAAATCTTGAATCCATAATAAGGTTTACAGATCTATCACCAACATCTAAAGAAGTTTTTAAAACTTTTGGCTTTGTTGTTCCCCATAATTGATATTGATTTATACTATCTTGAACATAATTTTTGAAAAAATCAATTTCTCCAAGATATTCAATTATTGGAGTATCTTCCGGTATAGTAGTTAATTCATTTGAACTTATAAATAATGATAATTTCGATATTCCGTTAAATTTTTGTTTTTGATTATCAGCATATGATTTTACTTCGACTTTAGTTTGATTAAATAATTTCTTTTTAAGTTTGTTATTCTCTGAAAGATATTTTAAATATTTTGGTCTAATAACTTGACTCAATTGTAAAGATTTGAATTTATTTAATGACATAACTTCTATATTACTATTTTCTGTAGTTAGTGACATTTCTTTACCTAAATTTGTTAAATAATTCTTGACTGATTTCCTTTTATAATCATTATCTTTTAATGTGTAATAAACAGATTGATATGACTCTGCTGTCATTCCATCTTCTAATAGTTCATTATTTTTATTTGGTAAATCATCATATTCTGGTTGTTGTGGTGGTGGAAGTGGTGTTTGTTGGAATGGTTGCTGTAATTCATTAGTAGAGTCCGGTAGTATAGGTGATGTTCCTTTATCTTCAGATTTTCTTTTTTTTTCTGCTTTATCTGAATTCAGTTGTTTTCTTTTATTTACATTAATTTCTTTTTTCTCAACTTCGTCAGTTATTTTTTCATTGTTTTGTTGAACCTCTAATTTTTCTTTTTCTTTTTCATCTTGATCCATTTTTTCATTTTCTAATCTGAGTAATGTTTTTTCTCTTGCAATTAATGGATCAAATTTCCCCCATTTTTGAGGATCACAATAATAACATTTATATTCATCTTCTGGTACTTCATCTCCATTTTCATAACCCATACATACACAATGTTGCCATCTAAAACAAACATCACATTGTATAGTAAATCCATCATCATCTTCCAATTCACAAATACAACCAATTAAACCAGAATCTGCATCTACCTGATATGATGATAATGGAGGAAGTTCTTCAACTGTTTTAGTTATTACCGTCTTTTTAACTTCCTCAGGTTCTTTTGTTGGTTGTGATTGTGGTGGGACCTCTTTTTCAATCTCTACTTGTTTCTCAACTTTTTCAACAATTACTGGTTTAATTTCTTCTTTTGATATTTTAATTTGTTGTTCTTTTAAGGGAAATGGAATATCTGCTGCTGCAGTTAAAGCTGCTGCTGCAATCATTGCATTATTACTATCTCTTTCTTTTTTTCTTAAATCTATACCTCTTTCATATTTTGCACCAGGAGATAAAGATTTATCTTTTGGTTTAGTTGTTGGTTTAATTGTAGGTTTACTAATCTCTAAATTTGGTTTATTATCTATAGGTTTTGAAATATTTTCAGTAGAATTAGTTTCAGGAGTATTCATCATTATACTTATTGAACTTTTTCTTGAAGGTTTTGAAGGTTGAGATTTAAGAATTGGTAAAGCTTGCAGAACCGGCTGCGGCTGTATTTCTTGAGGATTTATTATATTATGAGGTTGTTTTGGAGTAATTTGTTGTATTGATTGAGTATGATATTGTCGTTGTTGTTGTTGTTGTTGATGTTGTTGTTGTTGTTGATGATGATGTATCTGTGGTTGTATTTGTATTTGCGACTGGAGTTGAGGTGGTGAAGGTTGAGGTTGTTGTTGTGATGGTAGTTGTGGTAATTGATGAGGAAGTTGTTGATGATGTTGTTGTTGCTGTTGTTGTTGCTGTTGTTGCTGTTGTTGCTGTTGTTGTTGTTGTTGTGGCGGTGGTGGTAGTGGTAATGGTGAAGGTTTTGATAGGTTAGATGATTGATCAGTTAATATATTTTGAAATTGTTGTGGTGGTGAAATATTCTTATTAACTGGTTGAATATTATTATTTAAAGGTGGTGATAATAAAGTTGAATTTGGAGAACTTTGATTCAGTTGCTGTTGAGCTGCTACATTAGCAAACATTAGTAATGTTGATGCATCTTGTAGAAGTTGTTCTTCGTCCTTATTTGCCATTTATTATATATATATGATTATTATGTGTAGTTTTCTTATCATAAATATATTATTATTTTTTTTTTAGATATGTTCTCTTTAATTGAGTAATGAAGTGGTTAATCCTAATGAATAAATCAAATAATACTTATTATCTGTTGATATGATTCTACTAAATATTATATATAATAGTAAGTTAATAAATTAAGTTGTTAGTAAGAGATTCTTTTTGAATATTATTTATTATTTATTATTTAAGTTATTTTTGTATTACTTTTATTCTTTTTACGACGAAAAAATAAATTTATATTTATACAGAGAAGTAAAAAATTAATATGGTGAAAAATTTCTCTCGTATAATTTTATTGATTCTAAAACAATTAATATATATATATTTGATGATAAATTATTGAAAAACTTGAAGAATTAAAGTCAGTTCATCATTGACTTATTACTTTTGTACTGATTTATTTGTCAAGAAGAAATCATTCAATTTGAAGAGGTATTGATTTCAGAATTTGGTTCAAAGTTTTTTTATCCTTATTAAATTGACTATCCCATTAAAAAATACTATTTACAAACTAAAATTATCCTATATTTTTTATAATTAAATTTATTCATCATCTTTCTCTTTATCATCTCCATCTATTATGATATTATCCATTGCGCTGTTTTAATCTAATTCAACTAGTTCCTTCTTTACTTTGTTTTAATTTCTCTAAATATTCCAATTCTTTTTTTAAAGTATCCATTGCATAATATATTTTACTTTGTAAATAAAATGAATTACCTTGATCTTTTGAATTTACATCAAATAAATAATTATATTTTTCATCAATTTTATTTAATGATATTTCTGATTTTTCTAAATTTAATATTTTTAAAGCTTCATCTGTTGATATACCACCTTGTGATGTTGCTTTTGCTGGTCCACCTGCTGCTGCACCTGCTGCTGATGCTTTTGCTGCTTGCTTATAAGCTTCAGTAAATGCTCTTCCAAATACTGATGCACCTGTGAATATAACATTTACTAATAATCTATGAGCCATTTTATAATAATATGTTTTGAATTGTTTATATATAGATATTTGTTAAATTAGTAAAATATTAGAATTGAATTTAAATAAGTGATAGTATAAAGGTGTATGATGTTGTTAGATCTTAAATTAGATTTTGAGTTTATTAGTAATATGCTTTTTTAAATGACTTTACATAAATCTAACAGTCAAAAAAAAATTTCAAATTGAATTTAGTGCTACCAAATTTGTGCGCTTTTTTACGAGACTACTCAACCAAAAAATAATCTGAAATAATATAATACAAACATATAAATAAGAAAAGAGTATCAATTAAATTCAGATTAAAAGTAATAAGTTTAAAAAATGTAGCACCATGCATTTATCTGGATAAACATATAATAAAAAATAAAATTTATTTAATTTACCAGAACTTTAATAAATAAAACACATGTAATAATGCCGTTATCTCATCTAAAAGACCAGAACGAAGTAATGATTGTGGCCAAATTGTTAGTAAGGTCAATCAAATATACTTAGCTATTGGGTTAATTAAATTTAACAATACTAAAAAAATTACATCTATGATAATTATAATTAGATTATTAAAAAGTCTTTATAAAATTATATAGTATGTTATATTATATTAGATATAGTATAACCACTACTGATGATTAAAGAAAGAAGAAAAGAAGGGAAAACAGAAAAAAAAAAATTTATATTTGAAAAATTTATTTAAATAATTTCAGATTTTTATTTTTTATTTTTCTTAAAATCTCGATGGGTGTGTACTGTATATAATTTTATTATTGTTTGGTAGCGTTACTAGTCTCAAATCATGTTTCAAATATGTTTTTATAAACTTCATATTAAAGATTGGTGGCAAATTAGTTTTTGTTAAACATTAATGTAAGAAGGGGATTTTTCAATATTCAATTTATAAAAAACTAGTAATAATTGAATTTGTACCAAATAAATTTGAGGGAGAATTTCATCTAACAATGTGTCCTACAATTTTTTCAGTTGCAACCAGAGTTCAACAATACAATGAAACTTTTATGACGTAAGTACCTCCAGTCATTCAAATAACTGAACCTTGAAGGTCTAAAAATCGAGTTGAAATACTTTTGCTTTGATACTTACAATTTATCCGTATTAAATGAAGGGTCCTTTTTCTCACCATTATTATTCCCAAACAAATGCACATGAATTTACATCTTGTTTAGATTGAAAGTATCAATTACAAAATTTATTGTATCCTAATTTGATAAATTTTAGTAATACAGTTCTTTACAACTACAAATGAAAGGGGGTTAATATTCCATATTTGTTTCAGAATAAATTGAACTTCTCAATTTGTATTAATTAGTAAATACGTTTTTTGTTACTCACTCACTTTATTATTATTTATTTTTCTTCTGTTATTTCCTATCAGTAATAATAATAAATTTTATTAGTATTATATATTATATATAAGTAATATATATTATCTTATATAAATTTAATACATTTTTTATTTTTACAACCAACTTAATTTTAATTTCAATTTTATCCATCGACTTCATTAAAAACTATTCATTTTATTATCATTAATATATATATGGCATGTCATCAGATAGTGAACTATCATTTGAATATGAAGAAGATGAAAATGGAGAAGTAGAAGATAATGAAACTTCAGATATATCATTTGATTCAGATGATGATGAAGAAGGAGATAATTATTATGAAGATGAGATATTTGATAAGAATAATGAAAAATCATCTGATACCCCGTCATCAAAAATTATGGATGATTCAATAAATGTTGGATGTAATGGAACTTTATATCTACCTTGGAGTTTAGAACATTTTATACAAACTCATTTTTTACAATCATTAAAAAAATTAAAAAATGTTCAATTAGGTGAATGTACTGATGATGATTTATTAATAATGTTACAATATAAAAAATGGCAATCCGATGAAGTATTAGATTCATATTTTGGTAACAAACAAAAATTCTTAGAACAATGTGGTTTACCTATAATTGGTAAATCAAATAATAAATTTGAAAAAATAAAAGATTTTACGTGTTTTATTTGTTGTGAAAATTATGATGAAGCTCAAGTTTATTCATTAACTTGTGATCATAAATATTGTATTGAATGTTATTATAGATATATATTAAATGAAGTTAATAATGGTCAATTAATTACTTGTATGGAACCTGATTGTAAATTATCAATACCACATCAGAATATAGCATATATGATAGCATTGATGGAAGCTGAACATTCATTAATTATAGCAGAAAAACCTATTGATGAAAATCCTTTATTTATATCATCAGCAAGAGAATGGATTAATTCAAGAACAAATTTTAGATGGTGTCCCGCAACTGATTGTAAAGGATTTACCGAAGTTATTAAATCACCAACATCAACCTCATCAAGTCAATCACAACACACCAAAGACAAACCAAATCAATCTATAGATATAACAAAAGTTCCAATAGTAGGTTGTACAGAACGTCATGAATTTTGTTTTGAATGTAATTATGAAAATCATTTACCATGTCCTTGTTGGTTAGTTAAAAAATGGATTAAAAAATGTGCTGATGATTCAGAAACTGCTCATTGGATTGATGCTCATACCCATTCATGTCCTAAATGTCATACATCAATTGAAAAAAATGGTGGTTGTAATCATATGACATGTAGAAAATGTAAACATGAATTTTGTTGGATTTGTTTTGGAGATTGGAAACAACATAATAATAATTATTCATGTAATAGATTTAAAGATGAAAGAGCAGAAGAAGAAATTAGAAAAAATAAAAGTAGACAAACTTTAGAAAGATATTTACATTTTTATAAAAGATATTCTATACATGAATCTTCAATGAAAGGTGATCAAAAAACTTTAAAAAAAATTGATGATGTTACAAAATTATATATGGAAGATCGAAGAAAAAAAAATGAAGAACATTTATCATGGAATGATGTACAATTTTTACCAGATGCAATGAGAGCTTTACAAAATGGTAGAAAAACTTTAAAATGGACTTATTGTTTTGCATTTTATTTAGATAAATCAAATTTTTCACAAATATTTGAAACAAATCAAGATTTTTTAAATAAAACAGTTGAAGATTTATCTGAAATTTTTGAAAAAATTATTGCAATTAATAAACCAGATAAAGTTGGTACAATTTTAGAAAATAAAATAAAAATTATTAATTTAGCTGAATTAGTAAATCAAAGAAGAAAAACTTTAATTAAATCTGCTGAAGAAAATTTATTACATGGTTTACTTTCTTTTGACTTAGCATGAAAATATATACAAAATTTAATGACTAAATTATTCTATTTGTAATCTTTTGATCTTTCTTCATTTCTAATTCAAGAATTTTAGTATGGTTGATGCTTCTTCGATATACAAATTTTTTGAAACTTTAAAATTAAATTGAACTTTGAATATTACACAAAATAAACAGATCACGTGAAGATAAGGTTTTTTTCTTATCAATCAAATTAATTAATTAATCTTTAATAGATAACGAACTTTAGATCAAATTAAAATCAGAACTTTACAACTTCAATTGACACAATAAAATAAACCTAGCTCAACCATATTGAACAAAGTTATTGAGTGGGCATTGTCAAGATACCAATTTAACATAGCCGATCAATTGACTTTCAATGTCAGATATTCGACCGTTGTCTCAACATCTGAGAAATGTTGCAAATTTTAATCAACAATTATTTAATGATACTAGAAATATACCACCACAACAACAATTTGAAGAAAGAGGTAGAACAATAAGTAAAGATTCTTTGTTAAAACCAGATAATTTCAATAATACAAGAGATACTTCAAGATCAACTTCAGCTTCTTCTATAAATCTCATACCTTCAAAAGATCAACAACAACAACAACAACAAAACCGTAAAAAAAGCTCAAGAGCTCATCATGAATTATTACAGCAAGCTATATTAAATCAAAACCAGCAATTTAAGTCATCATTGACTAGATCTATATCAGCTCATGGAATTCCACATATTGATCAAACTCATCAACAAATTAAAAGACAATTGAATAATAACACCACCACCAATAGTGATCAACAACTAAAACAAAGACCAGGTTTCAGAAGATGGAACTCTTATCAAATTCCTGACACAGCAAAAGAAGATTCAACAAATTTTATAGGTAAAGATTCAGTAAGTCCATTAACAGTATTAAAAGATGAATATAATACCAAGAGACCAATAGTCAATAATGCAATGAATATGTCAACTGATAACTCATTTAAAGAACTAGAAAAAATACGACGTGAAAGTAAAAACAAAGACAATGAACATTTTCAACCAAACTTATATGAAAAAATGATCCATATGGCTCAATCAGGTGTTAATTCATTAAAATCATTGACTGAAAAATCATCAACTTTAATACAAAGTGAACTGGATGATGAAGAAGATTCAAATTTTGTGGAATCACTAGATGAAATTAATGTTGATTCACAACAAAAAGAAACTCAATATCCTATTGAAAATTTAGAAACAGACTACAAGTTCCCAAATGATATAAATGAAATAATAAAAGATATAACTAATTTTCAAAATTTTGATTCAAAAGATCAACACCACCCCAAATTAAATAGAACTCAACAAAAATTAATGGATTATAAAAAATTATACGAATATGAATCTAAAAATTCAAATTCAAAAGATTTAAATTCAATTTCTTATGATAACAAGATACAAAATGAAACTATATTATCTCAATATACTACAATAAGATTAAGATTTTCATCAAAAGAAATAAAAAAAAAAAAAATATGTAATGATGTTGGAGTTTTAGGTTTTATAAAAAGATTTAATGATAATGTCTTACCTACAAATAATAATCAAATTACCAAAAAAGAATTTAATGGTGACACTGATGAATTATTAAAGAAGATATGGGAATCGGATAAAATATAACATGTACATACAGAACCTTTAATAAATAATGTTAATCAATTGATTTTAATTAAAATAAGTATTTATCATTTTCTCAGCAACGTTTATCCTAAATAAAATAGTAATTAACCAAACTAAAGCCAAAAATGGTAATATACAACCAACAACAATAATTTGTAATACTCTTGCAGGATTCTTATAATTCAGTTTAACAATAGTTGAAGTTATAAAAGGTAATGAATTAAATCCATAAAATGTAACAATAAAATAATAACCAATACTACCAAAATATAAAGAATTCCCAATAATTAATCCAATAATTGAATTTTTAATTCTTATAATAGGTAATAATATAAATTGTAAAACATATAATAAACACCATATAATTAAAAATGAATTACAATGAATATCAAAACAAAATCCCCATTCTATATAATTCACTGAATATTTATTCATATCTAAATTAAATAATTTATTTGTTATTATCCAAGTTATAGTAGATATTATAAATCCAAATAAATAAAAATCAATAAATACCATATATATGATTAATTTCAAAATGTCTAAAAAAGTAGGAGAATAAGCTAATCCCCAAGCTATTGCACTTATTGATAAAAATCCAGTTATTAAAATTAAAAATGAAGGATCTTCTCTAGTATAAGAATTTCTTTCATCTTGTATTTGAGATTGTAAAGAAGATTGTGAAGATTGTTGTAATGGTTGTTGATGATGTTGTTGTTGTCTATAATAATAATGAGATCTATACATTTTTCTTGGATTTATAATTAAATGAAAAATTTCCCATATTGCAGTTTCAAAATCTAATGTACTTGGTTTAAATAATCTTTTTGTCATTATTTTTAAATTTTTAAATTTTATATTTGTGAAAAAATTTGTAGCTTTTTTAAATGATGATTTATATGTTTTGGAATTATAATGATGTAAATTAGGTCGTGGTATATAAAATGATGATGGTGTTGATATTATTGAACCTGCTCTTGTTGAATTGGGAGTTTTGGATTGTGATGTGGATATTGATTGAGGAAACAAGTCCTGAGTCGTATATGGTAAATTTAACCTCTTGCTAGACATTGTTTGGTATTAAATGCTTGGTTAAACTTCAATTGAATTAAAATTGAAAAGGGTCTGATGTTTCAAATCATGTACCTAAAAAAAGAAATAAATCTCGAGGTATTATAAACTGATTTGGTTCTGTCAAATTTTTTGGAGTTCATTATTAGCGCGCGTAGAATTAAATACATTAAACGAATAAAGTATATTAACTTCTAATTCTATTTCTATATTTTTTATCTAATTATACCCTTTAGCACTTTCTGCATTCTCAGCTAATTGATCTAATCTATCACTAGCTGCTTTTATACGCATACTTGTTCTATTACTTAATTCATAATCTCCTTCACCAATAATTTCAGATTTTTTTAACCAACTTTTACTTTCATGAACTGCTGAAACAACATCAATTTTTTCTAAATTTTTAGTTCTTGATAACCATATAAACATTGTTTTCTCATAAAATGCTGTTGGATAAATATATGGACTATAAGTTAATTTATGAAATTTGAAATTTTGTGGTTGATCCGATATTATATATTTTGAGATAACATGATTATCTAGTATAGCTAATCCTTCTTTTATTTGACCCAATTGTCTTAATACTATTGATTGTAAAAAATATCTAATCATTGCTTCATCTTCAGTTTCCTCAATTAATGCATATGTATGATTTGTAGTATTTGCAGATAATTCAGAATTTGGTGAACCAGAATATCCCAACAACTTTAAGGAAAGTTTAAAATCTTTTTCAGTCATTCTATTGTACCCATTCCAGAAGTAAATTAATTCGTGAACTAATGAAGTTCCAACTAAATCAGCATATGATAAATTTGGGTATTGCTTTTTGCGGTTTTCAATGTGTTTACATTTTCGCAATAAGAATTTATCAAATGGCATTTGTTTACCTGAACCACCTAATCCACCTTTTTTCTGAGCATTTGATCCATGACCTGGGACGTAACTTAATGATAATTTCATATATTTGGAAAATAAATCTGAATATTTTTTACTCTCTTCTTCAATATTGTCAACTTTAACTAATCCCATTTTGATCATTCTATATTTTTCAAGATAACATGCAGCTGCCATAAATAAATAAACTGCTTTTGACCAAGAATTAATTTCAATTAAGTATATCAAATCTCTTGCTGCTTTATCATATTCATGCATATACATATAAATCATAGCTCTGTCAAATATTAATAAAGCTTCAATTTGTTGCATTTGGATTTTATTACTTGGTTCATCAGTAAACTCTTGCATTAAAGTACTAGCTTTTATTAAATCACCGTGAGCAGCTAACATTCTACCTTCTTGCAATATCCATAATGCATTATGTGGGAAATGATGACGTGCTCTTTTCAATAACTGAGAAGTATAATTTGGTGGATCATCCATAATTTTTTGTAACTCAGTTTCACTCACAGATGTTTTATTTTCTAAAGACAAAATGTTATTGGTGGTCGCTGAGTTTGGCACTCTAAATCCAGTGTCAACAAATTGAATAGGTCCATCATAAAACATTAACAAAAACAATAATGCTAATTCACCATGAACATTTCTTGATGTTATTGCAGTTGTCCACAACAATTTTAATCCAATATCTCTATCACCTTTGAACCCAACTATAGATAAAACTTTACCAATAGCTGGAGGAATTAATGATAAAACAACTTGTAGTATTCCAAAGCATAACTGTACACCAGAATGAATAAATTCGTCGGTGGTCGAGACATGTAGATGATTATCAGTTGCAACAGCTGAAGATTCATCGGAGGTTTCTAAAGATGATAACATTGACTGAGCACTTGAATCAAGTGCTGATTGTGGTAAATCAAGACTTGTTGTTAAATTATCCATTGCATCAACAAATTCTTCTTCTTCTTCATCTGAATTATCAGCACTAAAAGTTTTATGGTTCTGTCGACTACTGGTGAAACTATTTGGAGGTCTTGATAAAGTTAATGAACTAGCCAGATCTTCAAATAAGTTAATGTTATTAGTATTTCCATCATTGTTACCAAGATTGGTTCCTTCAATTCTAGCTTTTCTCATCAAAAAAATCTTTTCCAAATTTTTCATTAACTTTATATCTTGTGGTAACGAAGTTGTTGAACTACTTTGTGATTCATACCCCGGTAAATCAACTGTACTTATTGAATCATTCATTGTTAAATTTTTTTTCAATGTAGATCTTTCCTGAATTGCTGTTTTTTTTTTCAATTTAGCAAGATTTTTGTTAAAAATTGGTTCCAGTTCTTTAATCTTTTTATATACAGCATCTAGTATTTGATAAGCTTTTCTTAACTTGAATAAAGCTTTTGCACTTTCAACCATACCATTATTTTCAGTTAATAACATTAGTAAAGCATTTAATAAAGTGGATTCTGCTTGAGTTACTTGAAATTCTGTACCTGGTGGATATATATTTGAAGTTGCTAATTGATATCGTACATTATATTTAGCATTATTAGTCGAAATATTTTCTGCTTCTGATAAAGATTTATGAGCTTTAGCCATAACTTCTGGTTCAAATCCTAAAGTTGCTTCAATAAATTCCATAACTCCCAAAGCTAATGGGAAAACTGCTCGAGGTTGACCATCATTTGATATTTTTTGTGATTCTTCTTCTAATAATTTTGTACCTTGATCTGTCCTATCATCTAAAAGAAAATCCATTGCTTTTAAAGCAATTTCAAAATCGTGAACTTGTTTTAAGATTTTATCATAATTTGAATGATTTGAGTTTATTGATTCATTGTCTAAGGTAGATTGATTTGAAGTGGTGGGGTAAAGGGAAAGAATCGAAGCTTTCTTTCTTAACCCTTTAAACATGATATTTAAAAAATTGGGCCGTATAGGTTATTTTAAAATAGTTACGGTAAAATAATGAAATTCTAGAAGATAAATTTGGTCTTACCGATAATGAATAATGCTAATTTTTATTGAAATTCGAAAAAATTGGTGGTATTGATTGAATAGTTGGGAATAATAAATAGTTGATGCAATAATTGAAAGAATTAAATAAATAAATAATGAATATATATTATGTGGAGACAATTTTTAACTGTATTGTTGGATTATAAATGAATTATGAAGTGTGAAATAAACTGAAAAATTATAAAGTATAAAAATATTATTTAATACTTTATAAGAATAATTCTATTTATCAATCTATTTGGTTAAACAATAAATTATCATCCAAAAAAATTGAAAATTTATCAAACAGTAATAAAAGTATTATCAGTAGTATTATAACTTTATTCGCCTTAAGTAAAACTGTTTAAATATTAAATCAAAAAAAAAGTAACAATTATTAATATTATGTATAATTACTTAATAAAATTCAATAAATAATTGATTTAAAAAATATCTCAAAATATTTGATTTACTTGTGAGATATTAGGTCGGTAAGGAAATAATTAAACAACGGGGCTGAAATCTCAATTAAATGTAGTTTAAGATAACGAACTCCAAGTATTATAAATGGTATTTATATATAGAATACAGTACATGTTATACAAACATTAATTGCTTTATTTGCGCAACTAACTAACATTATACGTGCATTTAATATTCTTTTGATAAACAAATAAAAGGTCATTTTAATACTTATAATTTATTCTATAAATTTGAAAAGTTATGAACTCGTGAATTTTATGAAGAAATTAAATCAAATCGAAAAGCAAATAAAAAATAATATTAAAATAAATTTTACTTTCTTTT
This sequence comes from Lodderomyces jiufengensis, assembly GCF_024610255.1. Classification (NCBI taxonomy): domain Eukaryota; kingdom Fungi; phylum Ascomycota; class Pichiomycetes; order Serinales; family Debaryomycetaceae; genus Lodderomyces; species Lodderomyces jiufengensis. Next base: position 1,171,097 of record NW_026261559.1, on the reverse strand, counting down.
TCATTTATTGAATCTCCTATTGATTAATCTTTTATTTATGTGATATAAATAGTCTTCTATATTTCAGTATATTACAGTTAAGTTTTACGATATTTGAAACACATCCTAAACTTGAAGACTCAAGGCATTTATCTATTAATTAAATGACCAAGAACATGTTCTATTGTATTTATTTCTTTTTATGTTATTTGATTAACAATTTTAGTTCAACGTCTTAACTTTTTAAAACCGTAAAATTATTCATTAACGACAATAATACAGTCCTGTATATAATCTCAGCCAGATTGGTAGCTTTCTCGAATTAGGCTGCAAAATATTGTACAACACATTGATTTAGAAATATAGATCTTAAACATATCAAAATAAATATAATCTTACTGAGTCAACAATAAATGATCTGTATCTTTGAATCAATGCATATTTTCTCAAAGGAGAAGAAAAATAATAATTGTGATGAATTTATTTCCAGATTAAGGTTTTCCTTCTTTTAAAACCATTGTCTTTTGCTAATCAATTAATATTAATCATAAATAAACAATTTTATATTGAAACAACTAAAAAAATGGCTAAATTATTTAATAGAATATTTAAAGGTATAATTGGTCATAATAAGAATAACCCAAATCAAAAACTATGTAAAAATACAATACCATTTATAAAGATACCATTAGAATATAATAAAAATTTAGGTAATGCAGAAATTACAAATGAGAATAAATTAAATGATGAAACACTAGTGAATAATTTAGAAGTATTTAATTTAATTTCTGAGAATGCCATATTATTTATAATACAATTGTATGAATTAATTGAAGATTTAAATTTGCTGGATCTAAAAGAAGACTGTCAAGAAGAAAATGATTTAATTACCAGGTATAGAATTGAGTTTGATGAGAAGTTCAAAGTTATACTAAATAATTTGATTTATGTTCGAGAGAATAAATTTGAGAAACGGCAATTAGATTTATTAAAATTTTTATTCATGGATTTGAAAAACACAAGAAACGTAATATTATTAAGTAATAAATTGAAATTAAATAATATTAATGAAACATTAAAAACTAGTGTATACCAGTACTTTAAAGATATTTGGTGTTTTGAAATATCTACTGATAGTAATGATGAATTCTTAATTGATTTATATTCCGTTAGTTTAAAAATTTGGGAAATGAAAATTATTTCATTAATTGTATCAAAAGAAGAATAACAATTACCTCCAAATTCATTTTCAACTAAATGTTGTTTATTAATGATTATTATAAGTTTTTTATAAAAAAATTTTAACTCTTATAGTTAAAATAAAAATTGCTATAAATCTATAAATAAATAAACAAATTATTAATGCACCAAAATAAACTTTTAAATTATGATTTAATTTATAATAATGTAAAACTTTTTCTCCAGTATCTAATAAACAATTTGTGGTATCACATTCAAATTTTTGATTTGAAAACCCCAATTTTGCAGTTATACCAACTGCATATTTTAACGGATTTATCCAATTCCATGCTCTGAAAAAGATTGGCATTTGTAAACTCATAGTACCTCCCATAAATACAGCTATTGTCATAATTGTACCCAAGATGTTTGTTGCTACACCTAAATGATCAAATATACTCAACATGATTATTCCTAATGATTCTCCAATATTTATACATACAAAACATGCAAAAGTCATTCCAAAATACATTGCTGCATTTCTTGGTAATCCTATTGCAAATACAATTAATGCACTAAAAATTAAAGTTGGTATAATTTCACCAGGTAACTCATTTATTAGATAAGACAATGTAAATTCTTTAACTCCATATAATCCATCCTTATATTCTTGATAAAAAATTTCTCTTTCCTTTGGATATAATGAAATATTATTGATTAATCCAATGAAGTATAAATTTAGAACTTCTTGTATGAGACCTAAACGATTTACTATACCAGCTTGATTGTTTTTCAATGGTGTGAAAAACATAACATGAACCACACCTAATAAGATCACTTGAAAAATTCTAGAAAATAATATATCAATTGATCTCCAAGTTGTCAAAAATTGTCTGACTGTTAATGTATATAAAATTGTTAAAAATGGTGCTTGTTTTAATTGATAAGATATTAAATCTATTGGTTGTGATTTTTTAAGTGGTGGTAAAAATTCTACTGGTTGGAAATTCAAAATTTTATCTGTTGCTATGATGTCTAAAGTATAATTGACAACATTTGTATTTGCTGGAGGAGGTAACCCAATGGAATCCAAATAGCTGATCAATTGAGCTTGAAGTCCATCAAATAGTACTTTCCCATGGTTCAAGATTAATAATCTATCAAAGATATTAATCATGTCTTCATTTGGTTGATGGATCGTTAAAATTATTGTGGTATGTTCTTTTTCTGCTAAAGTTTTCAACATCTTAAAAATAGATAAAGCAGTTTGAGAATCTAAACCCGAAGTTGGTTCATCTAAAAAGATTATATTATGACGTGATAATAATTGAATTGCAATAGAAGTTCTTCTTTTTTCACCACCCGAAATACCTTTGCTAAATTCAGATCCAATGACTCTATCTGCACAATCAACTAAACCCATTTTCCTAATTAGTTTATTTACAATATTTGGAATATTGTTACGGTCTTCTTCGGGTATTCTTAATTTTGCTTGAAAATATAATGTTTCTCTAATAGTTAGTGTTGGAATTAAAGTTGAATCATTTTGAGCAACATAAGATGAAATAGTTGATAATTCCTTTGGTGTTACGTATTGATCCGAATTTAGTATAATATCTCCATTAGAATTTAAACCATTAGATAATCTATTTGACAATAATTTTAATAAGGAGGTTTTACCACTTCCCGATGGTCCCATTATAACATTTAATGAACTTGATTGGAAAGATGCATTGACATTTTGTAAAATCCAATCAGGTGGGTTCATATTGGTTTGTAGACTGATATTTTCAATGCGTAAGTCAATATCTATTAAATCACTATGATCTGTATCTTTAATTTCCTTAACTGCAACCGTTTCTTCATTCAGAATTGTTTTTTCAGTATCTAAACTTGTTATTTGTTCCTCTACTTCTTCTTCTTCTTCTTCTCCAATCTTATTTTTTATAGTTTTTGACATTTGTGTCTCGAAAGATCTAAAACTTAATGCAATCCAAGCCATCAAATAATATCCAAAAAGCCAAACAACTAAAATACCAATAGGTTCACCAACCCATCCTTTAGGAAACCTCAATAAATGTAATTGATAGTTCCCAGTATATTGTATACATCTATCATCATTCGAATCGAATGGACAATTTCCCACCCAGTCAGTAAATTGATTAGCGCTTAATGCACCAAATCCATACCAAAAATAAGAGATATATTTCACCCAACGTATCCACCCCAAAGGATTTATAACAAAAAATCCACAAGAACTATTAAGTAACTGATAAATGAAATTTAAATACATTGTAGATAGCGCAAATTCATGACTGATTGCAAAGCAAAGCATTCCAGTAGCCATACCGATTAAAGTTATTAATATTGAAGTTGCAAAATATATGAAAAAATGACCAGCGCCTGCTCTCAACCCCCACATGAAATAAGTTATTGATGCAAATATTGCACCAATAGGAATACTTTGCAATATTGATACTGAAATAAATCTCGATAGTATAAATATGAATGGAGTTACATTATGTTGTCTAAATTCTCGAATATAATTAATACCATCAAACATCCATAATTTTTCAAGTTCAATAAAAACTGGAGTAAAAGCTAAAAACTCCAACATTACATATGATACTGAAGTTATTGATCTTATTCCTGCTAAATCGGGATCTGGTTTGAAGAAAATCCAACCTGCAATTGCTGCAACTGACGCACTTCCCCCATAGAACGATAATAAGATTAATCTATCCCTTGATGTTAATAAGAATGTTCGTTTTGTATGTATCCATAGTTCTTGTAGGAAAGAAATTTTGTTTTGATTCAGCCTTTGAAACAATTTTGGTAAAGTTGCAAAAGTTTGATCGGTAGTTACTGGTGGCCAACTTGTGTAATGATCCCAGTTTTCCACTAATTTATTAATTCTTTGTGAACTTTCATTTTCATTTGACTTTGTTGATGAATCCTTTACTGAAAGTTTCATAATATAATCAATATAATTTGAGGATACGCTATCATTTAAATCATCTTTTAGGAAAGTTAACTGGTTGAAATAATTAGTTGAATCTGTAGGTTTACCATAATATACCATTCTACCACCAGAAGTTAATAAACAAATTTTATCAAATAATTCAGTGACTTCTACTCTTGGTTGATGAATAGACAAAATAATAGTGATTCCAATTTCTGGACTGGCTAACTTTTTTAGTAATCTCATTAATGTTAAAGAACTAAGTGAATCTAATCCTGTAGTTGGTTCATCTAATGCTAATATTGATGGTTTATCTAGCAATACAATAGCCAAAGATAATCTTCTTTGTTCACCACCTGATAATAATATTTTTTTAGTAAATGACATTATAATTTGGTCCTTTAAATGATCTATTTCTAGTGTTTTTAATAAGTAATTAATAAATTCCAATTTTTCATCTTTTGAAATATGAGAAGGTTGTTTCAAATCAGCTTGAAATTTCATAGTTTCTAAAACCGTTAAACCAGGCAAAAAAACATCGTCCTGTAAAAGATATGAATTATTGATGTGTTTCAAGTTTGATGATGTTGAATATTTAATAATTCCAGTGAATTTTAGTTTCTTATTTTTGAAATTAATTCTGGCCAATAGAGTATTCAATAAAGTTGTTTTACCACTACCACTTCCTCCCATAATTGCTAGTATTTCTCCACACGGCAAATCAAATGAGACATTATTCAAGATTTTGATTTTACTTAGTACCTTCTCGGGATCATTATGGTGATTTTTTTGTTGTTTTTTATCCAATACTTGTATTGATAATTCTCGAACTTGCAACAGTACTCGATCAGATTCAGGAACACCTAACAAATTATTCATCTTAATGATTCATTTTTGATCTTTCATAGAAGAAAAACGATGCTTGAAAAAGAAATCATGAACTTCAAACCTCTTTCATAATTCCGTTCAAACTTCGATTTTTTAGGTGACTGCATCCACTCTATTGTTTAAAAATAGAACTGGCATACTTAACAATAAAAAAGTAACCGTCTATAAGCTAATTGAGTATGAGCTCCGAATCTGGCCACATTTAAAAGTTTTTTAAATTCGAATATTGTTTGTCTTAAAATTTAAAATGACCTGAATTTTTTAATTGCGATATTATTGTAAGTTTTTGCAACTCGTGGTCAAAAACAAATTACCTAGTTCTTTTTTTGCTGTAATTTTGAATAATCGATCTTGCTATTTGATTCATTTCCATAAATACCGAGCATAGTGTAGATTTGTGGTTGTTCATTGCATTATTTCAATTCTTTGATTCTAAGACTTTTCACCATCCATTTTTGCACTGAAACATAAAAAATAAAATTATGAGAGAGAAAAGAATTAAGAATATATCATAACCATGGAATTCCAACCGTTTTTCGATTTGACGGATGATTTGAAAAGAACAATAGATAATTTCTATTTTTAGTTACATTTTTGTAGAACCAGAGTAGTTTTAGTAATAAACTAATTGATTTGACGTTACTTTGTAAAAGACTTAACAATAGAGAGACATAAGATTTTTACGTTCGCTGAATTAAAGCTGAAACCAGTGAACAAGTTCTAAATTTAAAATTTTTCTTTCCTCCGAGCTTACCGACCGGTTTGATTAGACTTTTGATTTTTGCAAATAATAAATTAGTGGATCGTGAGGTCTTTTGAAAAACTTGTGTCAATTCATAAGTTGCAGTAGAACAATATGGACTACTGAGCTAATTAGCTTCAAATAAAACAAATTAATAAAAGTTTATTGCATTATTTAGCATCGAGATGTCTTCTCCTATTAATGATTTCTTCAAATTTTAGACTATATTACAAATACTTTATAACTTATACAAATGTTTTATATTTTCTACTTTGATAAAATGTTGAAGAGAAGAAAAACGAGTACCAGGTGCATTGAATCATATTTAATTACGCTCAATCGAACAATTTCATAATAATGATTGCTTGAAGCTCGAAGCACTTACAGTTCTTAGTAACTTTGTTAATAGATATCCACTACCCTTAGTTGTCTTATTGATGAGCAATAATTGTAATAGAAAAAATTAAAATCCTCGTATTCCTTTACTCTTGTTTTTCAACAATAAATGTCAATAACTATGAAAGATTATCAGATTTTTGAGAAATAGAATTTCATAGGGATCAGAAAAAAGGTAAAAGGAAAGACTTTTATAGTTTGTTTCTTCATTTGAGGTTAAGAGGGATTTAATTTTGAGTTTCTACAAAAAGTTATTGTTTTTATTCTTGTTTTGCAGCAAAAAGTTGCAAACTACGAAAAAGTTTAACAAAATTCAAGGAAACACATTCCCCTCCGCTTCACGGGGTTTCAAAATAAGGTGAATGGAAAAACTTTTTATTTACTCTTATTTGATGAGGTTGTCCATATTTTATCTCCAGACACTGTCATCTACTTCAATTCGTTCATGGAATTTATAAATTAAATTAACAACTCACTGAATCACATCTGTACCACAATATTGATTTAAAATTTACGAGCTCAATTTTGACACAATTTAGCGCAAACATAATACAAAATATTAAAATTACCTTTAATTTATATTTCAATATAATAAATTATACACAATTAACACTTTAATATTTCAAAAATTTTATCACACTAGGTTTTATTATCATGTTTGATTATGCAGATAGATAGGTTTGACAACACTAATAATCGGAAGTCTGACCTAGAATTGCATGTCATAGTCATGTATCTTCAAATGGAATGGGGGTTTCTATCATTTGTGAACTATAGCGCTTACAACTTTAAATGAGTACTAACTTGAAACATCTGTAGGATTTAAAATTTATTTAATTTTAAAATGCATTGAAGTGTTAATTCCGTAAATTTTTGATTGAAAAATGGATCTAGAGAGTTATATCAATTCTACAATTTACTTGCAAATAATCGTAATTACACAAAAAAAATCTCGTAAATTTTATATAGTAGCGAGCAAAAAAAAATAAATTTATGACTGGCTAATTACACCTAAACAGGAATTGTTTGTTAAAACAATATCTTCACATAACCTATGTTGCAAAGCATGATCTTTAGACTTTAAAAACGACAGTTATCTTTTGTTAGCACCTCCAATATATCTTCGATCGACAAACTTGTATGCAAAAACCTATAAATTAAAACCGGTTTTAACCTGTTTTGAGTGCCTCAATACTGTAATTATAATAATTTATTACGATGATTATTATAATAGTGAAATCTTTTTAGTGTAAACCATAAAGTATAATAATTTTTCGTATTTTTCTTCGTTGCGGGGCGACCAAGATAGCTTTACAACGCCAATTTCCACCTCCATGTCGAACTTATGGGAGATCGAGATCAATCAATGAATACATTCACTGCCTTTTAGTCTATAAAAATTGGACTTCAAAAAACCACAAGGAGATACACATCACCTGTTAATCATTTTGTACTAACAGCTGGATAAATATTAAACCTAGTAATCAGGAGATTTGACAAAATTAAAAAATAATTTTCAAATTATAAAAATGACACATACATATTTAAAAAAATCATTGCGAAATTTAAATTGAGCAGATCTAGAGATCTTAAGATCTACGCCAGATCAGTTAAATTATAATTGAAGAAAAGAACATCTATTGATGTACAGAAAAGATCTACAACACGTATGAATAACGAAAATCGAATAATTATTATAAAAACTGTAAATCATTATCGAATATTCACGATAATTTTAAATTTACGAGATTTGATTATTGTTTATTTTTTTTTTTCCAAAGTTAAAAAATAAATATTGGTAAAAAAATTTACTAATTAAAAAAATAAAAACATAAAAAAATAATTTTTTAAAGTTTGCGAGAATATGCAATGCAGAAGGATCACCTCAATTTAATTATAATTAACCACTTAAGTGTCAATCCAATGAGAGACATTTATTGTTTTTGACCTTATCTTAGTGAGTAGGTTATGAATATGTGTTACGAATATTGATGTCAATAATGATTCTTTACTGTGCATAAAAATTTAAGTTCTAAACGGAAAACCTTTTATCCTGTCTAAAACTTTACAATATTATCAAATTCTTTTAAAAAATTATTGTATTAGCAATTCCGAAAATACCAACAACTTGAACAATAAGTTTTTGACCAAAAACGTTTCTTCTTACTAACTACCAGCCCTAATTTGAGTTGATATTTAGCTCTTAAATCATCATAATTCGATGGTTAGAAGATTTAACTAAATGATTGGTGACATCGCAAATCTTTGAAGGTTTAAGTTTTGTGGAACTAATTTTTCAAACACGCCCAAAAGTTGTTGTTCTATTTTATTTGTTTTTATTTGCTTGGTTTATTTACTTTTTCATTCAAATATTTAGCATAAATTGCATGACATGATAAAGGTTACTACAGCTCATCCAAAGCAAAGAGAGAGTTTGTTAATTGGAAACAATTTTCAGAAAAAATAATGCCATATAGGCTTACAAGTAGAATAATATATCCTAGAGAGAAACAAAATCTTAAGATCCGATTTGTAGATTAAGAATTAAAAAATAAAGTTTGTAAAACTTATCAAGTTAAATCGTTTTAAACTTTAGAATCGCGTTAATTTTTATTGGAAGTCTTTGCATTTTCCATCAGTATCATAGTGATACTTGCTTTTTACGCTGACTTCTCTAATTATTTAAGTTACTTTACTTTTAATTGTTATTTTGATCTTTTTGGGACAGATTCTCCACTTCATTCAAATCCAAATTACATATATTAGATTATAGAGCTGGAAAAGAAAGATCGTGCCTCTTCCATATCAGCTGGACCTTCAAGGGATGATGTTGCAATTTGTTGAAGCAAAAATTCACATTTACGGGTAAACTTTTTAGTCTTTGGTACAAAGAGAAGTTCATTAGAAATTAGGTTTACGGATTACGATGCATAGAAAGCATGCAGATATCACAAGGGGAATGGAATGTGAGTTTCTTGGTCAAACGGTATTGTGATTAAGCTCAACATATTTTTCTTGTTTCCTAACATGATTAGATGGTTAGGTGCATTAATTTGTAAATCTTCGAACGTTTCTTAAAATTTTTTTTTTTTTAAGTTTTTGTGTGTGGAAAAGTTTAATTTTTTTTCTTTTCATTAGTGAAAATGAAACCTGGTTATTTCAAATTTAACCAATAAATCTAAAAATCTCCACTTGTGAGTTTCATCAAAAATGGCGATTATCAAAGGGTTTTAGGCTTTAGTAGTCAAAATGGTGATGTAGCTGGTCAATGAATAATAAGGTTTTAAGGTACTTTTAGCTAATTATATTTTTCGAATTAAAATATTTTTACTTGCAAATAAATAAAATAAAAAAAAAATTAAATTACACAAAAAGTCAATGCAATTTTGATTAATTTTTTCACACCAAAATTCTAAAAAATAATTTCAATTTAGTTTGAAAAAACACCAAAAGTAGAATTTATTAATCTCTTTAAAGATTTCTTTGTACATAGGAATTTTGTTCTATTTACATTTAGACTTTGGACTCTATTGTGTAACCCCAAATTCATTTCCTAACCACCGAATGATTGATAATGTGGTGATTTCACTTAATTTTAGAGATTATTCATAGCCAATGGAACATAATTGACGTATGTAACATTCCGAAGTGGAACGATTTATTATATGAACATACACATGTTTCATCTGTTTACCTAAGGAAAGATCTAGTAATTAATGATAAAAAGTAAATATTAGTCAAAAAAAATATTAAAGTTGAAGTTGTATCTTTAATAAGCTATAAATTTTCGAAACTTAATCTGAATCTTAAGTTGAGAAAATTTAAACTTAATTGTATAGAAATGTAAAATTAGATTCTTAGCGACGAATTGTCTCCAAACTCAAATTGCTCTCCTTCTTTTACTAGATGCTATGTTTATCATTTAATTACACTGGTTCTAGTCTCAAATTGGAATGGGAAACTTTTACACATTTGAATTTCAAGTATTGCAAAAATTGGTTATGTAAATTTTAATATTATATACAGTATAATTATATCTTGCATTTAAAACTTTAAAAATAATAATACTTGATAATAATAATATTACACAATATTAAAGTAATATTATTATTTATGTAAAATTATGTTTATTATGTAACTTGATTTATTATTTTTTTAGTTTTGTGTTTACTTTAAAGGTTTTGTGATTTTTGCAGTCAAAATAATTTTAAATTTATTTTTTAACATGAATTTATTTGTATATTTTTAAATTTTATACAACCTCCCCGCCAGCATTCTTATTTTAGTATTTTGATTAAAAGGATTTATAATTAAATATATAATGATCTCAATTTCCCAATTCAAATGAAATATTTTGATTTGATCTCGTTTTATACTTTATTATATTTTAACTTTCTTTGATTCGTTTCTATCAACAACTTTAATTCAAAAAGTTTGTCTATTTCAATTTATTTCACTTATATTGTTAATTACCAAATTCATCACTTTCATTAATTATTCAACAATTTTAAACATTATACCCATAATAAATATCTACACTCATTAATAATAAAACAATAAATATAAAGAAATGAAATTTCAAAATACTTTAATTGCAGGTGTTGCAACTTTAATTGCTACTACTGAAGCTGCTCCACTTTGGTTCACTTATTGGGTTACTGCTCAAACTACTAGTACTAAAATAGCTACTGTTTATTCTGGTTATACAACTGGTTTTTCATATTCAACAGTATATGGTCGTCCTCCACCTGCTGCTACCACAACTTCATCAAGTAGAACTACAACTACTTCCAGTTCATCAAGTAGAGCTACTACCACATCTAGTTCTTCAAGTAGAGCCACTACCACACCTACTTCTACTACACCATCAAGTACCTCAACATTAGTAACTCCTACAACTACTTCAATTTCAACAAGTTCTACTCCAACAACTACATCAACAACATCAACTTCAAGTTCTTCTTCAACCACCTCAATTTCAAGTACCACTTCAACCACCTCAACTTCAAGTACAACAAGCTCAACTTCAAGTACAACAATTCCATCATCAACTTCAATTACATCAACTGCAACTCCAACTTCAACTACATCAACCTTAGCTCCAGTTTCAACCTCACTTCCACCTTCATCAACATTATCGACTTTGACAACTACTTCTTCCATAAATTCAGTTAATGTTCCAACTTCAGATGTTGCTTTTGCAAATGAAATTTTAGGTGAACATAATAGATTAAGAGCTTTACATGGTGTACCGGCTTTAATCTGGAATAATACTTTAGCAACTTATGCTGCTAATTATGCTGCTACTCATTTCGATTGTAATAACGTTCAATTGATTCATTCTGGTGGTCCATATGGTGAAAATTTGGCTGCTGGTTATGTTGGTGGAATTGATCCAACTGATGCTTGGTATAATGAAATTAAAGATTATAACTTCAATCAACCTGGCTATTCCTCTGCTACAGGGCACTTCACACAAGTTGTCTGGAGGTCTACAAGTCGATTGGGCTGCGCAAGGGTCATGTGTGGCAACAACAACCCCTGGCGTCAGTACACCATATGGTCAGTATTCAAAATTTTTAAGTTTTACAAAATAATTTTTTTTTTTTCGCAAAAAAAGCTATTTTGAATCGCTACCTTCACTTTTTAGAACCTAATACTAACTAACATTGTCTAGTGAATATAGTGAGACAAGAGGTAACATTGTTGGAACAGATCCAGCCACTGGTAAAAGCTTCTTTGAAGAAAATGTTTTACCACCTTTAGCTTAAAATTATACGTGAGAAAGGGTGATTTTAGCTTTCTTAGAGAGTGGGAATGTCTTTAGTTCGTGAATAGAAGTCAAACTAGGGTCAGGCTTGTTCATTAACAGCTTATATAGATTGATATACATCTCTAGATTTTGTTGTAAAATTTGGCTGCAAAATTGTTTGTGCAAAAAAATAAAATAGTTACTTTTTACAAAATTGCACGACCTCTCTAACTTTAGATGTACAGTCAAATTTCTTAGTATTAAACTGTATCAGAGTATTGGTCCCAAGTCTTTGTAGTTGATTCAGGGCTCGCTTTTGCCTGAGTTGACCTAAATCGGTAGTACAAGTGATAATGAGAAACATTAATTGAATCTGACTGTAGATCAGCTAATAAAAATAATCTAACAGCTAATATCTAAGTCTAGTAACGAAATTACAAGCTGTTGTACAACAGAGCTGCGCAGAATCATGTGCAACAACCCCTGGCGTCAGTACACCATATGGTCAGTATTCAAAATTTTTAAGTTTTACAAAATAATTTTTTTTTTTTCGCAAAAAAAGCTATTTTGAATCGCTACCTTCACTTTTTAGAACCTAATACTAACTAACATTGTCTAGTGAATATAGTGAGACAAGAGGTAACATTGTTGGAACAGATCCAGCCACTGGTAAAAGCTTCTTTGAAGAAAATGTTTTACCACCTTTAGCTTAAAATTATACGTGAGAAAGGGTGATTTTAGCTCTCTGAGAGAGTGAGATTGTCTTTCGTTCTTGAATAGAAGTCAAACTAGGGTCCCGCTTGTTCATTAGCAACGTATATAGTTTGATATACATCTCTAGATTTTGTTGTAAATTTTGGCTGCAAAATGTAAATAAAAAGATCAATCAATTTTTTTTATTACTTTTGTGTAAATTCTATACATATGTGAAAAATTCATTTCATATAGGATAAATGCATTAGTCTCACTGAAATTGATTTCTGAATCTATGAAATCGCATTACTGTTGAGAAAAATGCTAAATTCGAAAAATATCTACAAGAAGGGAATATAATTTAAAACCATTAAAATTGTATTGTATTCATGTTAAAAAAACTGCAAAAATTTCTTTTCCTATACAAAATTAACTTAGTTTTTTAAGACTGAAGCAAATTGACCTTTTGATGGTTTAGATTTTGATTTTTCAACTTTAGCAGAACCTAATTTTTCATTTGAATAAGCTTTAGCATATGGGTTTAATCTTAATAAAACTTGTTTATTTTTTAATGGATTTTTCTTTAAAACATGAGTTTTCTTTTGAGTTGATTCACCAGCTGGTCTAACAACAGCTTGAACTTCAGCAGAATTAATTAATCTAGTAACATCGGTATTTGAAATAATATTTGATGGTAATGAGTAATTTGATTTGATTGATTTAGTTGATTCTGAACCATAAATTGAATCTAAAGCTTCAATAGCTGATTGAGTCCAAATAATAAATCTACCTAAATGAGCACCTGGAGCTAATTGTAATAAACCTAAATGTTTAACTGATGAAGTTTCAACACCTGGGATATTTCTTAAAGCTTTAACTAAACCTTGATCTTCACCATAAACAACTAATGGACCTCTTCTTTGAGTAAATCTTCTACCTCTTAATTTACCTTTACCAGCTCTCATTTTTTTAGATTTAATAACTTTAACAACATCTTTATGAGCACCTAAAGCTTTTAATACAGCAACAGCATCTTTAGTTTTAGTAACTGATTCAAATTCATTAGCAACAACTAATGGTAATTCTTTAACATTTTCAACTCTGTGACCTCTAGCTAAAACTAATGAAGTAACACCTGAAGCAGCAATAGCTGAAGCAGTAGCATAACGTTTTTCGTTATGGTTAACTTTTACATGCCATCTTCTCCAAGTTTTAGTTGGAGCAAACATACGACCACCTCTACACATATTACCAAAAGCAGCTTGACCTGATCTATGGGTACCACCACCACCAACTCTTGGAATACGAGCAACAGCTCTACCAGTACCCCATGATTCAGCTGAGGTTTGATGACCGGCATTTTCAGCAACAGCATAAGCTTGTCTTTTATTTTTGTTAACTCTAACAAATACTGAATGAACAATATCTGGTCTAACTGGAGCAGCAAAAACAGCTGGTAATGGTAATTGGGTGCTCGATTGTTCACCTTTAACTGAGATGACTGAAATTTGTGGTCTTGATGACATTTTTAATTTGGGTTGTTGTATGAAGAAGTAAAACTAGATGAAAAAAGGGAAAAGAATCTTGGTTATATAAAAAAATTTTTCACTTTGATAATTACACACAAAATAATTTTAATGAGGTAGTAGTGTATTTTACAAAAATTATTATATTGGTTGTACTGCATATATACGTCAGTAGTGAAACAACATATAGTATAATCAATAATCGACTTGTTTAATTCTATACCTTCACAAAGACCGTTGTTCGTACCTCAAACCCCAAAAATCTAGATAAACAAATTGTCTGTTTTAAGAGAGAACAAAAACTACATTGTTAGACATTTTCAAGTTCTAAAAATACCCACTTTATCAATCGTAAACTAGTTTATTATAAGTTTTATTGAATGGAACTATCAAAGAATTAAATGCTAAAAAATTAGTGATGGTTTCTGTATTTCAACAACATGAATTAGATTGAACTTGTTGACCTCTAGGTCTATTTAAATCAACACCACCTCCAGGTCTTCTATTATTTGTAATACCATTTTTTAATCTATTATTATTAGCTTCTATTACTTCATCAACTGGTAAAGCTCTACCAATTTTATCAAATACTTCAATTATACCATCACCATTTTTTGCTGAACATTCAGATTGTATAATTTTAAAACCTTCATTTTTTAATTCATTTACATAATCATCAATTTCTTGTTGATTTATTTCTCTTGAATCATTTAAATCTGATTTATTACCAACTAATGCAATAATTATACCTTCTGGTGCTTGTTTTTTTAATTCTTTTATCCAATCTTGAGCTTTTTTAAAAGAATTTATATTAGTTATATCATAAACACATAATGCAGCATTTGCATTTCTATAATACATTGGAGCTAAAGATTTATAACGTTCTTGTCCTGCTGTATCCCAAATTTCAAATTTTATTGTAGTTTGAGTTTCAGGTATTGTTATTGATTGAGTTAAAAATGCTGCTCCAATTGTTGATTCTCTTAAATCATCAAATGTATTTTTAACAAATCTATGAACTATTGATGATTTACCAACTGCACTTTCTCCTAAAAGAACTAATTTAAATTGTGCAAATCTTTGTGGTTGTGATTCTTCTGATTGTGTTGCCATTTTGGAAAAAAAAAAGTCTAGATTATATATGGAAAATAATAAGGTATTATAGTTTTTGATGAGACAAATTCAATCAAAATGTTTTATTTTTGTTGTTGATAAATTTGTAAATTAAATGTGTAGATTATATTAATATAAGATGTTGGAATCTTCTTAAAGAAGCTGAGTTGGCTCTGTAATCTATTTGTTCCTTTTTTTTTGATTGTGTCGCATTATCTATTTTCTAAGCACTATATGCAGGTATCAATAAAGATTGATAAGATAGAGTAATAATTATACATTGATCAATTAATATCGATATTAACAGGATAATAAAATCTGTAACTTTTGTTATTTAACTGAGAGACTTGTAATTAGAACTTAAGTAATTGTTCTGATTACTTGTAGCAATATTGAAAACACTAAAAGAGAATAGAATATAACGATAAGTGTTATTAAGTATTCGGTATTACTGTATAATGGTTACTTACAGTAGAACTTTTAAAATTTAAAATAATTTAATCATGAAAAAGTAAATGTAATAGAAAAGATTATGCGTTGATCATAAATATTTAAAAATATATTCATTAGGTTTGATTTAGAAATTGGTATAGCTTATAAATTTATAATTTTTTGTACGTTATTAAAGACAAATTTAAGTTTGAAAATGAACTAAAATTTTAATATATTGAAACTTACTATTAGTAATACATGAACTGATATAACTAAATAATTTGAAGTGAAAGAAGAAAATACAACAGAAAGTAATTGATATATCTCTGTTAAATTGTTAAGTCAAAAATTAAAATATCAAATCACAATGATATTGTGTATATCTATTTTCGATATTATTACTATATTTTGTGTCGTGTCATTTTATCTGATTAAAAGACTTCATGTCTTATTTACTTTTATCTGGAGTTTTTGAAATTATTGTTTCTAATTAGTTTAGTTAACAATTACCTCATCTTAAATTATATATATCAATTATATCTACATCAACACTGTTACTTATAATAGAGTGTCACCAACAGTAGTATTGACTCAACATTAAAAATATATATCGGGGATTGGTCAATATAATAGATATAATAATGGAGTTATATTATGTATAATAGATATAATGTAGATTTATTTCCACTCCGCTTTAATAAGTCCGAAACTGACATAAAAATCAAACGGTTAATATTATTATTTTATTTTATTTTATTCTTCTTTTGTTCAAAGTAAAATAATGTTTCTTAATCTAATAATTTGATCTAGAATATATATTATAAAGTAAAAACTAATGATAATAATTATTTGATCTTTCATCATTAGCAATTAGAATGATGATTATGATATTTAATTTTATAAACCATCTTTAAATTAATATTATTATTTGATTTCTTTCTATTCAATTTTATTATTGAATGGTTTTTATTTTTTTCTTTCTTTTTTTCTTTCTCATTATTTTCATTCTTTGACATAATATTAAATAAATAAATAAAACCGTTTAAATAAAACAGAATGAATTATTTCAATTGATTTTGATTATTTTATTTTATATACAATAAATAAATAAATCTAATAATTAATATTATTATATATTATATTACTCTATTAATTGATGATATTACTAAATAACTCACCAATTTATTCGTATATTATTGAATAAAATTGAACTCTTTAATAAAATCTTCTTCTTCTTAACTAATAATGAAACATAATCAGAGAAAACAAATTAATAAAACAAAAAAAATAATAATAATAATTTTAATATAGAAAATAAATAAATAAATAAAGCATATACGAAATTTATAACAGAATTAGTTTTTATATTTTATATTAATATTAATATTATATTTAAAAGATCAATCCAACTAAATTAATAGATTATAATTTATTGAAATCTATTATTAATATTAATATTATTACTTTTACTATTACTATTACTATCATCTATCATACTATTACTACAATTAATTAATTTAATTATCATCATCAACATCATTATCATCATAACATTATTAAAATTTATTTACAACCAAACTTTCATTAAATCATATCAACTCAATCAAATTTTTACAACCACAAAATTTTAATTTACTAATGAAATAATGAATACTGCTACAATTAGTGACAATCAAAGAATATTTATTGAATCTTTAGTTAAAAGAATTGAATCATTATTACCTTTTAGAACTGGTCATAGTTTTCAAGAAATTGAAATTGATCCACAATTTATATTAACTAAAAAAATATTATTAAATGAATATTGTAAAAATTCAGAATCAATTACTTATATTATAACATCATTTACTTCATTATTACTTACAATAAATAATGAATCTCAAAATATAAAAGTAAAATATAGAGATGAAAAATCAAGATCTTCAACTTTATTAACTTGTAAATTATTAGTTGATATTTTAAAATCAAATTGGAATAGGAAAACAAATGTTATTGATGAAAAAAATTTTATGAATAATTGTTCAAAATTTTATTATTATGATGCTCCTATATCATTAGATAAAACTATAATAATTGATGTATTAAATTTTTATATAAATTTATTATCTTCAGGAATTGTTAAAAGAGTTTTATCATTAATTAGAAATGAACAATCAATTTCTATTGGTGTAAAAGATGAATCAGAGGTCCTAAAAGATGATCAACAACCAGTAACAGAAGAAGAAAGTATACTATCTACAATTTCAGAAATTGATTCTTATATTGAATTAATTTTAAGATATATTGCAACTGCAAATCCTGATGATTATTATGATTATATCTCAGCCAAAATTTTTTCTTTTTCAAATAATAATCAAACTATACCATTACCAACTATACAAAAATATTGTCCATTAATTAAATATATTTTTTTCACTAAAAGAAATCTAATAAATTTTACAAATGAAACTTTAAAAGCTATTCCTTTCATAAAATCAAATACATGGAAACAAGTTT
The DNA here is from genome assembly GCF_024610255.1 of Lodderomyces jiufengensis. NCBI lineage: Eukaryota > Fungi > Ascomycota > Pichiomycetes > Serinales > Debaryomycetaceae > Lodderomyces > Lodderomyces jiufengensis. The sequence goes on along the minus strand of NW_026261559.1, from coordinate 1,152,939 downwards.
ATTTATTCTTTTTCGCAAGTACATTAAAAGATCAATTTTTTTCAAGAACTCCAGATTATGAAATTTTAATAGATCCAAGAGATTCAAATCATTCAAATTCTTTAAAACAATTATTTGATGCAGCATTAAATATATTTGAAGAAAATTATAATCAAAGTTTATGTGCACCATTTATATTGACATGGTATCTTGTATTATGTATTGATGATTTTACTGAAATAAATGCTTTAAAACCAGTAAATAAATTAAAATTAGCTTTTAACAAGAGATTAAAATATTTATCAACAATACTAAAAGAATCTTCAAATGGTACAAACTTAGAAAGTTTTGACTCATTAATAAATATTTTCCATTTGGGTACAAGATTAGATGCATATGGTTATAAACATCATCCTATTTTAGTTTTCAGTTTGCGACATATTGATGAAGTTTATATCAAACTTAAAAAATATAATGAATTACATCGTGAAAAACTATTAGTTGATGAAGATTTACAATCAAAATATGAATATGTTATGGTAAATTTTTATATTGCAGCTATTATACTACGACCTGAAAAATACTCGAAAATTATCATTGATAATTATCATCATGGTAATACTGACATAAAAATAACCAAAATATTTGTTAAAACCATACGGGGATTATCCGAAATTGAAACGGCAAAAAATATATTTTATCAATTCATAGTAACCACTAAAGAAATTTTTAAAGTCATATTATTTGGAGCTTTGAATATATTACTTCATTATGATACTCATATTAATCCACCAAAAATCAATGATGCATCAAACGCTTCAATTCATTCAGAAGCTGCAAGTATCGATGAACTTGAATTAAGAGCCAATCAAGCAACGAATATGTTTATGGAAGCTAACAATTCAGGTTTAGATCATTATGCAAATGAAATTGACAAATCAAAAGATGAAAAATTGTTTTTTTTACCAAAATCTTCAGCTGCATCTATTGCTTCATCATCAAATTCTTATTTTTATAGAATAGCATACGATGCAGAAGAATTATTAGCTGATATTTTCATGATTTTTGTAGCTGCACCAGAATTATATTTTAATGATATGAAATTAATGAATGATGATAATTTAAAAACTGTACCATATCCAGAATTACTCAATTCTATAATTGAGTTTTGTCATAAATGTGTTATCCCATTAAGACAAGCTTTTAAAATTAAACCAATAAATCAGGAAAATTCAAGATTATTCGATGCTAGTAAAATGTTATCAATGCAAATAGTTGCTCCAAATTCAAAAATTGAAACTGATTATACGGATTTATCTGCATTTGCCAATTTCAACATTTGTAATTGTATTATTCAATCATTATGTGAAACGTGTTTGGGATTGCCATTAATTGATCCAAAATTCAAGTCTAGTTTTTTGTTCCTTAACGATTTTTTACATTTAAGAGATAATTATAGTCAAATTTTAATGTCTAATCCCATCTTAATTGATTCAAAATCTCGTGAATTATATGAGAGTTGTGGAGCTGTGATTCAAGCTGTTGAGAAAGTTTTATTACTTTCATCTTGTACTCATGATATTCAATTCTATAATTATGCAAAACAAGGTATACTGTGGTATATCAATGAAATAAAAAACAATAATGCGTTATACCCTGTTGGAGAAGTTGAAGACACTTTATTAGATACTTTTGAATTAATGAATCAAGATGAAGGAGTATTCACAGGATTCGTTTCATTACAAAAGAGACATCGTAAAATTTTAAGAGAAGCAAAACCAACCAAATCATTATATTCAGTATGGCTTATAATATTAGCAAGATGGAAAAGAATACTACGAGAAAATGAAAAAATTAATGAAAATAATGCAATTTTCAGACATTTTACTGGTTTTTTAGTTTCAACGTCTGGATGTTTTATATCAGCTACAAAAAATTTTGAACAAGATGATTACTTCAAAAAAAGTGGTACTTATATTTCAGAATTTTTTGACAAATGTATTGATTTATTAAACTCACAAGATTTGGTTGTTAGAGTTATAATTAAAGACACTTTATCTAATGAATCTCATTCTGATGTATATCATATGATTGCAACAAAATTAATGACTAGAGCCACTGATTATCTAGATTTGGAAGTACAAACTGAAGAAAATATTGTGTTTTTAGAACAAGCAATGATTATTATGACAGCAATGATTAATGTTGGAAATGATGGTGCATTATTATTATCTTCTTTATTACCTCATATTTGTCAATTTTTTATTAAGTTTATAAATAAAGTTGAAGATGTTGTTTACAAGTTGCGATTAAAATTAAGATTTTGTAAATTAGCTGCAACTTTAGAACTGGATAAAACCAGTGCAGGGTTAAATGGTGCTTATAAATTGAGAAATTATTATAGTAAAGCATTGTTAGAATGGTTAGAATTAGCTGTTATTTTAGATCATATCACACCGGAAGAAGAAATTTCAAGAGGTAAAACTTCAGAAGTGGTATATCTAAAATTAGATTTAGCAGTTCAATGTTCAAAAGCAATACGTTTACAATTGGAGAATTTATTACTTGAAGTTCCAGAAGGTATTAAAGATGAAGAAGTCAAAAAATATAAAGATTTATCATTTGGTAATTTTTTTTCAATTTTTTATAAAATTATACAAAGATATACTAATATGCCATCAACATGGAGAAGTAAACATAAACTACAACAAGTCACAGATAATGTATTAGCTTCAATTACAAATTTATTACAATATGATTCTGAAATTGGAATTCAATATTTATTACCAATGGGATATCATGAAAATAGAAAAATAAGAGGAATATTTTTAAATGTATTTGCAAGTATGTTGACATCACAAACTATAAGAAAAAGAGAAGAAGAATTTCCGGATGTATTAATTAATTCAGTAGTCGAAGAAACTGAAATTTTTAGTTCAATTGCAGATTGTGCATCATCTTTAGAACATAATTTATTAGCATCTTCATTATTTGGAATTTTTTCATACACAAATAAATTGGATAAATTATTTCATGTCTTGTTGACGGATGAAATTACAAATTTATCACGTTCAACGGATCTATTTAGGAGAAATTCAACTCTCACAAGATTACTTTTCAACTTTACTCAAGATCATGGATTAGATTATTTACATAAAATACTTTTACCAGTAATTCAAGAAATTTTGGACTCAAACATTCAATTTGAAGTTGAAAAAAGAGAATCTCCAGAGGATTCAGATTTATTCATAAGATTCTTCGGTAAATTAGTTGATGTAATTGTTCTGTCATTTGATGATCTTCCATGTTCATTTAAATTTGTATGTGGTCAGATATTTCTGGCAGTTTCCATAAAATTTGAAGATTCAGCTTTAATTGCAGTTGGTTCATTTATATTTTTAAGATTTTTATGTCCAGCATTAATTAGTCCAGAGCAATTTTTCAAAGTTCCAGTTGAAAGTGTAAAAACTAAAAGATCTCTAATGCAATTGGTTAAAGTTTTACAAAATATGGCAAATGGTACTATTAGCTCAATTAAATGGCCAGGACTTGCACTGAGAATTGATATTTTAAATGATTTGAATTTGAAAATTATAGATTTTTTAACAAAAGTTTCAACAAGTAAAGGAACAACTTACCCATTCCAAAAGGGTGAAATTGAAAAACCAATTGCAGAATTAAGATACTTGCATAAATTCATTTACGTTTATTTCACACAAATAAGGTTAAATTTTTTACTTGGTAAATCTGCTTTCACTATTGGTTCTTTACATGAAAGAGTTGTTAAATTCAAAGCATTTGATAAAATGGTTCAAAATTTAGGACAACCAAAACCAAGTGTTAAATTACAATTAAATTCAACTTTAAAAATATTTGATTCAAACAACACCAACGAAGAAGATGTTAAGTTTAATGATTTTATGACAAAAATGTCCTTAAGGTATGCTGATACACCACAAGATGCAATAAATGTAATTCATAGTTCAATTTTCAGAGATGCAACTCCTGTAATTGTTATAAATCTTAAAAAAATGAAACTGAGACCAGATGATGCTAAATATTTAATTTATAAATTATTTGAAACAGCATCACAAGTATGGGATAACAATTATTATTTAGTTTATGATTTTTCGGAATTTTATTTTTATGCAAACGAGGGACCTCCTGAATACACTCATATATTATCGAATTATTCACCAAAACAATTTTTTCAAAATTGTAAAAGAGTTTATTATTTTAATATTCCAAGAACTGAATATGTTGCCATTATTACTTCAATGAAAAGTTTAAGAAAAAAAGGAGCCCAATTTAATACTGAAATTTTTATTCATTCATCAGTTGATCCAGAAAATATTGTTAGTAATCTCTGTTTAGATCCTGAAACAGTTTCAATAAGTAGAGATTCAAAAGTAACTTATAAGTCAGTTTCATTATATGAACCAACATCTCAAAAATTTGTTCCAGTAAATTTAAAAATTGGTAGAAAATTTTTAACCATATGTTTTCAAGAACGTGTTAAATTTAAAAGTGAATTATCACAAACTGAAAGTTTCACCCCTGTTGAAGTTTATAGATTATCTGAGTTTAACAAATGTGAAGCTTCAAATTATACTGGAAATGATGATGAATTTACAATTTATTTTACTTATAATGGTCAAATTACTTTTAGATCTTGTGATAGATTAGAAATTTTAAGGTTCTTATATTTCACAACTTCAAGATTACCAAGAAATGTTTCTTATATAGACACTGAAAAGGATTATAAAGGTGAAGTTCATTCAATGCATTGGTTTGGCAGATTATATAATATTGTTTTCCAAGGTTTATTGAGTACAGATAATGAAGTAAAATCATCAGCTGCAGTATTATTTGGTTCAATGTCATCATATTTTGAAATAGATTTTGGAATTTCAGAAGAACATGCCAAAACATTACCATTCCCAACTGATGCAACAAATATGGTTGTTTCAGTATCAAAACATTTATCAAAAAGTTTTCCTGAAATGACTTATAGATTTTTTAAAGCATATTTTGATAATTTTGAAAAAATGGAACAAGAAAGTAGATTATGTTCAATACTTTATATATCACCATGGATAAATAATATTTATGATGATGTATATTCACAAATTGGTATAAATGGACCTGATAGAGTTGCTGATTTAATTCGTCAATTTTGTAGAATATCAGTATTAAATAAAGATCAAATTTCATTTATAAATGATTATATTTGGAGAAAATTATTTTTAGAATCTAGGTTAGTTTCTGCATTAGTTGATGAAGTTGTTGCATTTGCAATTGATAAAAAAAATGAAGGTCCAGAATGGTCATTTATTATTTCAGTTATAACTTCATCAGTTGAAGTTTGTGGTGAAGTTATATCAAGATTAATGACAATTATTAAACATACACTTACAACAGATTCACCAATTGCATCACAATCAAAATTATTTGAAATTACAGTACTAATAAAAATTTGTTCTTCATTATTTTTTAATTCATATATTTTAGCAAAATTATATTTAGCAGATATAATATTTTTTGTTACTTTATTTATTGATGATCCTCATTTAGAAGTTGGATCAGATTTAAGAAATATGATAATTAGTGCAGTTCAATCATTTTTACATAAACCAAATTTAACTGATCATCAACAAGAAGTTATAAATAATACAATTGAATATTTTAGTAGTTTAAGAGCTAAAATGTTGTTTGGAATGACAAGAGATTTAAAATCTACATTAGATATTGGTCAATCTTTTAATAGAATCACAAATTTTGAAGTTTTATGTGATTATTTAAATGAATTTATTCAAGTTGTTAGTACATCAGATGATAAAACTCATTGGAAAGCAAGATGGTCATCAAATGCAATTGATGTTGCATTTAATAATTATTCATTATTTCAAAATAGAGCTATTGTTGTTGTTGGTATATTATCCAAAACAGGTGTTACTGATTCAATTGCATGTAGAACTATTAAATTAGTTGCCCATGGAGAATTACAAAGTATTGATACTGTTATATGTATTTCAACAGCAGTTGCAAGAATGGTTGATGGATTACCAGATTCTTCAATGTTACCACCAATAATCATATGGCCACAATTATGTTTTTCATTATTAAATCAATCAATACTTTATCCATCAGCATTACAAAATATTATAGCAACAATTATAAAATTAATGGATTCAGGATCTGATTATATTATAAAAGCTTATTCACAAAGAGAACAATTAGAACCAAATTTATCAGAATATGAACAAAAACATGGAATTCAAATAACTGAAGAAAATTTTGGTGTTCATATTTTTTTCATTGTTACACAAGGTTTAAAATTTTCACAATTTAGACATTTAGCAATTTCAAGTATTAAGAAGTATTTCAAGAAGAGATATGAAATGAGACATATTAGACCAGTTCATGGATCAACTATATCAAATAATGCATATGCATATTTAGTATTTATATTTTTATGTGTTGATTTAAAAGAATTTGAAGAATATATTACTCAAGACCTAAAAATGGAATGTGAATATTATCAAATTGATAAAAATTTAAGAATTCCTAAATTTTTAATGGAATTTATATTAAAAGATAATGAAGCATCGAAATTAGTTTTAATTCATCTTGGTTCATTTTTCAGTGATGCTAGAGGTGTTGATGTAAACTTCAAGAGTAAATTTATTTCATTGTACCAATTAATTTTAGAACATAATAAAAAAGCAGCATTATTAATTTATCATATTATACAGCCAGCATTAAATCAAGATTTAATGAGTACAGTATCATTAGATTTTATTGAAAAAATTTCAAATATTATATTAACAATATCACAAACTGAAAATTATTCACCTGAAAATTATATAAATGAAATTGAACAAATATTAATTGATAATAAAATTTTATTAGTTAAAAGATTAAGAGAATTATATCCAGTTGAATATACTTTAGATGAAGATGGAAGATTCCGACCAACATTTGATATTGATATAAAAGCAATACAAATAATGCTTTATAGAGCTGCTTGTACTCATATTGAAGGTTATAAATTAGAATCATAAGAATTTATAGCCAAACGATTAATGTATTAAAGGATATATATTTTATATCTACTTTTTATTACGCATACTTTCTTCAAATTCTCGTTTAAATAATCTAAATAATAACATAGTAGCTCTTGAATCCTCAATTGGATCATGTTCTCCAACTTGTATATCAATTCCTAAAAAATGTTCACTCAATTTTTTTAGACTAGGATTCCTCCCACCTGTAATTTTCTTGAATGTGGGAAAATTACAAGTATCTCTAATCATGGAAAAGGGATGATCTAAAAATAATTTATTTAAATCATTATTTAAAGCATGACCAATTAATATCTTTCCGGTAATTAAATCATTAGTTAATTGTTGAGCTTTTTCAAAACTTAGAGCATTTTTAAGATGCCATGGTTGAATTCCAGATACCCAAGTTCTAAAATCTGTAATTTTTTCTTTTGGTTGTACATATTCATCCAATAATACGTGACCATAATAATTAATAATTGTTACTCTAGCTAATGCTGAATTTTCACCTTCTGGACCAACACCAACAAATTCACAATCCATTGCTATATATTTACCTGGTTGTTTTCTTTTATCTTTTTGTGATTTATGTAGTAATTGAGGTTGATTGGGAATTTCTGATTTTAAAATGTTTTTATTACCTTCTTTTGTCCATAGTATATATTCCATTGGACTAACTAGGTTTTGTTTGTTGACTGGGTTTATATGTAGTGATTGTTCATGTTTATTATTATTTTTACGTATTGATAATGTTTTCAGCCGTATTTTATTACCATTATTATGTTGTGGTTTATCTATCTTGTTGAATTTTTTATTCGGTTTCAATTGGTTGCTTGTCTCATCTTGAGTCCTTATTTTTGTATTTAGTCTTTTCCAATTTTGAGATAAATTTGTCATTTAATGAATGCCCAAAACAAAATGGTTGTAATATTAAATACTCAAATATTTCACAAATGTTTTAATATGGAACAATATTTTTCAAAGATAACACATTTTGCATAATATTTAGGAAAGAGTTAAAACATACCGAAGAAAATAAATAATTTAAATTATATTAAAACACAAATACCTAGAAATAAATACTTTTTACTTTTTTTAAATAGCACCACTTGAAAGTTTATAAACTTGTAATACCCATTGTAATTTATTAATAATTTCTGAACATTCAGCTTCTGATTCAGCAACTAAATAAAATTTCTTTAATTGTAAATCTTTTAACTTTAATTGTTCATTATTATTATTTACATCATTATTAATTTGATCAGATTGTTGTTTTTGAACTATAATTCTAAAATGATTTGGAGTTTTGGAATATTGTTTCAGTTTTAAAATTTGAGTTATATGAAATGAATAAGTCTTGGTGTTTGCAGTCTTGTTAATGTGATGATTTAAATTATGATGTTGAAAATGAGATTGATGAGCTGCTATTGATGAATCATTCCCAATGTTTTTCAGTAATACATCATCCAAAGGTGTTATATGAATATAATCACCATCTATAATAAACATTTTTTCAGTAAATGTTTTAATTTTCATTTTCTTCATTTTACTATTACTCTTTAGGATATTCCATTTAAAATAAATTGAGTTTATATTTGTTGGTAATTGTGGATTATTCCCCAGTATAATATCTTCTAAATATTTATTTGATGTAATTGCTTCCTTTATAGATTTTGTTGAGTTGACAGATTCTCTTCTAAGTTGTTCAGGGGTGATTAATGGCATTTGATTATCTGATACTGTCAATTTTTGTAATTTGTTTGACAAATGACCTTGATTTGGAGTGATATATGGTAATGTGAAATCCGCAGGAGTTATATTTGTTGCGCTTGTTGTTGCCCCAATCATTTGTTTATCTTCTTCAGATTCAAGAACTAAATTAAATTTAGCTTCTGATGGAACTAATTCCAAAATTTTCAGATGTAAATTTTCACAAATTTCAACATCTTTCACGAATCTACTTTTGTCAGTTTTTTCATCAACTACTTTAAATCTATATTTTGTAGTTATTAAACCCTTTTGCATACAAAATTCTTTTAATACTTGTCCCATTGTATAAGTTGCAGGTACTTTAAAATTTACTTTATCTGGTATACCACTATTATCATATTCATAAACTCCTATTAATAATTCAATTTGTGGTATACCTTCCAATGCTTGAATATGATTAATACTGTTTTTCTTTCTCTCATAAGCACTAAGATTTTGTTTAAATTCAATTGGTAATGGTGATTTCTTCTCATAGGAATCAATTTCTTTAACATCATTAACTCGACATAACGCTAATTCCTTTGGATTATTATAAGATGCTAAAATTCTATTTCGATCTAGTATACCAAAACTTCCATAGTTTTCACCATCTTCATCAACTAATTCTAATCTCCAATAATTTGGATTCAAATAAGAATAATCATTTGATTTGCTAAATTCTGGTAGTTTCATTAGGTTTAGCAAAATAAACCCAATGCAATCAACAACTGTAACAGTATTAGTTACACTTATGTTCTCCAAAGTTGGTGTTGTTTTAGGTGGTAAAAAAATATTTAATAATGAAACACGTGACGAATTATCACTAGTTAGACCATCAACAAATAGATAATAATTTAAAGGGTTAACATTAGTTGACTTATATTTTGAATGAATTATTGTACTTAAATTTGATTTTGGTGGTGATTGTAATTTTGGTTCTACTTTATTAAATATTAAAGATGGCTGTTCCAGCATTGTTAAATTACCAAAGGATTCATGATTCATTAATCTATATTTCACAAAATCTTGATTATCCAAAAAATGTGGATCAAAATTTTCAGGAATTGTATGATTACTTATAGTATCACTTCTTTTCTTTTTTCTCATGTCCCTTGATTCATAATCCAGTAAAACATTTACATCTTTATCAATAACTTTCCCCAATTCACTTGTATAAGAATTTGATTGTAATGAAGAATCTAATATTGTATCATTATCTAAATCTGTGAACTCTGAATCATTTGAATATTCTTCATCAAAATCATCATCATCTTCATCGAATTCGTCATCTTCTTCTGTATCTGTTTCTTCATTATTATTATCATGTATATGGTGTTCATTAATGCTTTGTTTGTCTTTAATTTCCACTTCTTTATTCAATTCTTGATTCTTCTGTATTTTTACAACTTTACCATTTTTATCAATTGGCACTCCAAAATCACTATCAATAGTTAAAACATCAGAATTATCATGAATTTCATTATTAGTTGGATCATTTTCAGTACTATAATCATCAGTAGATTCTTCTCTTGATTCATCAATTGTGTTTACATTATATCTTGAATTAAAATTATCATCATTACTTATATCCGAATCTGAACTATTATATTGTTTTCCTGATTTAAATAGTCTTACAATTGGTATTTTTGACATAGTTTTGGGTTTAGATTTCTTTTGATTTTTATTATTTAGTGGATTCCTTAGTATAAAAGTGGTTTTCTTTTTGTTTGAATTATTTTTATTTAAAGATTCTAAAGTCGATGAAGGATTAATTTGATTTGTTGTACTATTACTTGATAATGATCCTGTAGTATTATAATTCGTATTTGAGTCTAAATCAAATATACTTGAAAAATTTGTAGTAGATTTGGATGTAATATTATCATTATTTTTATTATTGTCATTAATATTGTCATTATTGTTTAAGTTATTAGATTCATTAGTTTTCAATTGAGTTCCATCAATAGTTGTAACACTTTTTTTTCTTATATCATTATCATCAGTATTACTGTTGGGAGGGTGATGATGATTATGATGATGATGACCTCTTGATCTATTATTTATGAGATTTTTACGATGGCGATGGTGATGGCTGTGGTGATTATGATTATTATGATTATCATTTATTGAATTTTTAATATGATGGGATAAATCAAAAGTTATTGGTGGTGAATTTTGTATTATTAAATTGGTAATATTTCCAGTATTTCCTTTACCATCATTAATTTTATTACTTTGATTATTAATAAGATTTAAATCATTATTTAAAATTATTCTTTTAAAATATTCTGAATCTTCTCCTAATATTAAATAAGAAGTTCTTAAATGATATAATAATTGAGATTGTTCTAAAGGAAAAGCCATAAAATTATTATATTGATGGATTGTATATTTTTGTAATTCATTAAATTGTATTATTAAGATTGATGCTTTGTTCAGCAAATTAATATGATAATCTTGTTAGACTTGGTTCAAATAGTCTATTTTAATGAAGTTATATTGAAGTGTTGTAAATTTATTGTGTATTGATTATCTAAATAATAATTCTCTGTTATAGAAAAACAATTAAGGGGAAAGAAATACTGTAAATTATTATCATGAGTAGTTAAATACAATTTATAAGTTATTTAATATTCTTATAGTCTTTTCTAATTGGAATATAGAAACAAATGAAAAGAATGGGACTAAATAGATCATACTCTTTAATTATTTGAAAATTTTTTAATATATCTTTACTTCTTTAACTTGATATTGTTAGTTAATAATATATTAACTTGTTAATTTTTAATAGCAAACTTATATACATATACTCAATTTATTATCGAAAAAAAAAAGTAACAAATTTCAACATTTATTTTATTATCAATTTTGTATTGATTTAATTTAGATAACTATTAACTTCTATCTTATTCAATTGATTAAAAGTTTATCAAAATATATTGGATTTTACTCGATATTTGTTAACATAATAATACTATCAATACTGCTGCTACTACTAATAATAGTAACAATAATAATAAAATTAAATTTAGAAATTTAAAAATAACCAATTCAATTTTCTTTGTTTTAATTTAGAAAAAGGCTATATTCATTTAGTACTTAGTATACAAACTATTCATTCATCATCTATTCAATTCAATCATATCTATTCAATTCATATCAACTAATATCATTAGGTTCAACAATTTATTATCATCAATTGTTGATTAAATATTACCACCACTAATATCAACTTATAATGCAAAATTGATATTTGCAGCAAATATAAAGTATAAAATTAACTATAGAATCAATTTCTAATTTAATATGTCATCAGATAAAAATGGTATACATGGATTAAATAGTAATAAAAAAAATACTAGTCATTTACAAGATTTAACAAATGATATAAAAAATATATATAAAAATTATACTTCAAATAATAATAATAATAGTAGTAGTAACAATGGTACTAGTCATGATTCCAGTCACAATGATAGTATTGAAAGTTTAGAGTCTCAAAATAATCAAGGACAAACAACTTATACTTATAAATTTCAATCACCTAATTCTCAAAATCATAATCATAATGAAAATCAAAATTTACCATCTGTTCATATTTCATCAAGATTATCATCATTAGAAGGATCAGAATTGGGGGAAGCTATAGCGAAAAGTGCACCAGGAACTCCATTATCAATAAATTCATTTGATTTTAGACCAAGATACCCTAGAGCTATAACTAATTCTTCGTTAAATGTATTATTAGATACTCCCAATGGAGATAATGAATTTAAACAATCATCACAACCAAATAGTAATAAAATTATAAATGATGAAAACGATGGAATACCTAGATCATCAGAATATATTGAAGATGAAGAAAATTGGGAAAATAAAGGTGCAGCAATAAGAAAAATGGAAACTCCTACAGGAGAAATTTCAACTATAAGAAGAAGTGTAAATGATTTCAAATTTGGTAAAGAGTTAGGAGAAGGTTCATATTCAACTGTTATACTAGCAACTGATAAAATTACTTCAAAACAATACGCTGTAAAAGTATTAGATAAAAGACATATTATAAAAGAAAAAAAAGTAAAATATGTCAATATTGAAAAACATGCATTAAATAGATTAAGTAATAGAATGGGAGTTATATCATTGTATTTTACATTTCAAGATAAAGATTCATTGTACTTTGTATTAGATTATGCAGCAAATGGTGAATTATTAACATTAATTAAAAAATATAATACATTAAATGAAGATTGTACAAGATATTTTGGTGCACAAATTTTAGATGCAATAAAATATATGCATGATAATGGAGTTATTCATAGAGATATAAAACCAGAAAATATTTTGTTGGATGACAAAATGAGAATTCAAATTACTGATTTTGGAACTGCAAGATTACTAGAAAAAAAAGATGATGAAAGTGAAGATTATCCAGTTGATGTTCGAGCTAAATCATTTGTTGGAACTGCAGAATATGTTTCACCAGAATTATTAGAAAGTAAATATTGTGGGAAACCAGGTGATATATGGGCTTTTGGTTGTATTATATATCAAATGATTGCTGGTAAACCACCTTTTAAAGCAACAAATGAATATTTAACTTTTCAAAAAATTACAAAATTACAATATGCATTTAGTGCTGGATTTCCAAATATTATTCGTGATTTAATTAAAAAGATTTTGGTACTTCAACCTTCCAAAAGAGTTACAATTCCAGAAATTCAAAATCATTTCTTTTTCAAACCAATAAAATTTGACGATTTTGATCAACTTTGGTTAAGTAGTCCGCCAGAGATTGGTCCTTATAAAATGAGTGCAAAATCAATGATGAAAGTTCCAAATGTTATAAAACATTCACCAACAAATATATTACCTAAAAAGAAAACGAAAAAACCAACAACTAACGAAGTAAAATCAGCTCCATCAACTCCAAGTATACCAATGAATAATGACTCACCATTAACAAGAACAACTACAAATGGAATTGTTACTACAAATGGAGGAGAAAAAGTAAATGCAGCTAATGCAGCAGCAGCAGCCTTAAATAAACCATCTACTTCAGAATCAAGTTTAGCAGATGACTCATTAAACACAGGATCCAAACCCAGCTCCAATGACAGTAGAAGAAGTTCAAGAGCTTCACAACCAGATTATATTCCAGGTACAAATATCTTACGTCCTCAAATTAATACAAGACCTTCTGTACAATCATATTCAAGAACTTCTTCAGCAAGAGAAAAACCAAAACCACCACCAATCAAAACTACTAAACCAGAAGTTATGGAAGTTACACCATTAAGTACATTAGAAGCTGCATGGGGTTCATTTCTTGATCATCAAGATGAAAGAATTATTCGTGTTGGACCAGTAATAGTTCATAAAGAAGGCACTGATGCATTTGAACGTAAACATAGAGGTTTATTACATGCATCACCATTAGTTGCTGGTAAGACTCAAAGAAGTAGATCAAATACAAGTTTACTTTCACAAATGGTAAATGGAGTACCAGAAACAACATCAGAATTTGTTGATGAAAACGTAGCAATAACGGAACCACAAGAAGTCAAATACTTGAAAAAATTACAAAAGAGAAAAGAAAGTAAAAAAAGTGTTGAACTAGAGAGATCACCATCAACAGGTTCAAATTTAATTAAAAAACATTCCATATTTAGAAAATTGGGACTTAGTCAATCAGATAAAAAGGATGGGACTGAAGAAATTACAAACCCTTTCACACTTGATAAACCTCAAACTTGTACAATGGTAGTGACAACTCATGGAAGAGCTTTAGTTTTTGCAAGAAAAGATTTAGAATCTCCTTATAAATTAATTTTAGAAGTTAAATTAAAATATCCTTTCATAAGATTTCAAGAATTAGTAACTCCACAAACTAAATTTTCAAAATTATTACCATCTGTTGGAGTATTTCTTATAACATCAATTGATCTGTCATACATTTTTGAAGTTGAAAAATATGAAGTAAATCAATGGACTGAAGCATTAGCTAAAGGTAAAACCAATGAAATAGAAAGAGAGAAACTTCCAAATGATCAAAGAGCACCTCAAAAAAGACAAACAAGTTCATCATCATCATCAAATTCTCCAATTGAACCACCACCCCCACCACCACCAGTTGTCGCTCCAAAACCTGTAACTACTACGAGAAAGACTACCAATAAAGAGTCACCAAAATTAATGGACTCACCATCATTTTTCACACCACCCGTAATATTAAAACCAACAAGATCTTCATCTAAATCACCTACAAACCATCATTCAAATGCACAACCTTCACCAACAAAGGAACCTTCAACAACAACAACAACTCACACTTCAAAACCATCAAGTATGCTAAAATCAAGGATGCAAAGATCAACACCAAAAAGAAAACCACCACCAGTCTCACCACCAAATGAATTAAATGTACATACAGGATTACCCAAAACTTCCAACGAAACGGGATTCTTACACGCAGCTCAATTAGCAGTATCGCAAAATGCACATAATCCAATATCAACAAATAGAAGATCAAGTTTCACAAAAGAAGATGGTTCTAAAATCGATCCAAATAAATCAAAAATTTATCCCAGTAGAAATGGTAGTGGTGGTCATTATAATTATAATAGTTCATCTTCACCAATAAATAATCCAAATTCACCAATGGTTACCAGTATGAATTCAAAATTATTAGCAAGAAGTAATAGAAAATGATAAAAATGATAAATATCTGTTTTTGTAGGTTAGGCTTAAAATTGTAAAAGTATAATTTAATAACATTTCATTCGTTAATCTGAGAAAATTGTAGTAAAAGAGTTAATCGAATCAAGCATAAATGTAATAAATGAATACTTTCAACTCTCCATATTGGATCTAAAATTCTTATTCAAACTTAATTTATCCGGTCAACTAAAGAAGGGAATTAATGCATTACCTTCTAGTTGACAGAATAATTGTGTAATCAAAATATTAAAGATCAAGGTTGAAAATGTCCACCAAATATTATCTCCTGAAAGAAGGAAAAGGTTCAAATTATAATAATAAGAAAAGAGAAATAAACACCTTCAAACATCAAACATTTAAATAAATATTGGAGATGAGCTTCTAAATGATGAGAAATATACTGCAAAATTCATCAGGGTTGTAACCCTACCACATCATATACATTTTCAAATTTGTGTAATATATTCTTTAGTATAGTGAGACTTCACTAACAAAAAAATTTCAATCTAAACCCAATCTTGAAAAAAAAGAGAAAGTGAAATCCATTACCATTATAATCAATCACATATATTACACATCAAAAAATGGCTAAATTCATTAAATCAGGTAAAGTTGGTATGTTTCACATTTAAAATCAACTATAAAAATGAACGTTAAATGGGAATAGACTAATGAATGAATGAACACTTGGAAGTTTTAATCATAGAGGGAGATATTGAATTTTAATGATCACAAGATGAGAAGGGATAGTCGAAATTTAATTACACTATGTACAACAACAAGTCACCAATTTATATCCATATCAAAAGAGCAGAGTATTCACAGAATGTCAAATAAGAATAACAAATTTCGAAAATGAGATGGATTATAAATTTCAAATTCCTCAGAGTGATTACAACCACATTATACCATCATTGCAAATTCAAGTCGTTCAACTCACATCATATCATTGAAGGCAGTTTCCTGTGCCAATATATTCAAGGTCTATTTTTCAGTTCAATTTACAAATTGCGAATCATTATACTAACTTTCTTTATAGCTATTGTTGTCCGTGGACGTTATGCAGGTAAAAAAGTAGTCATTGTAAAACCACATGATGAAGGTACCAAATCACATCCTTTCCCACATGCCATTGTTGCTGGTGTTGAAAGAGCTCCATTAAAAGTTACCAAAAAAATGGATGCTAAAAAAACTGCTAAAAGAACTAAAGTTAAACCATTTGTTAAATTAGTAAATTATAATCATTTAATGCCAACTAGATATTCATTAGATGTTGAATCATTCAAATCAGCTGTTTCAACTGAAGCTTTAGAAGAACCATCACAAAGAGAAGAAGCTAAAAAAGTTGTTAAGAAAGCTTTTGAAGAAAAACATCAAGCTGGTGAAAATAAATGGTTTTTTCAAAAATTACATTTTTAAAAAAGGTTTAAATCATATAATATTAATAATACGTTAAGGGGATGAATTTTTTTTGATGAAAGAATGCATTATTTGTATAGTAATAAATGTTCAATTTAATGGGTTTTTAAAATAACAATTTTTGAGAATGTAGTTCATAATAAGGAAGTTCGTTTGATTATTAGAAAGACAGTCTCTATCGATTGATGACGGACTTAGATTTCAACTCTTGACTAACTCTTTGAATGTAAAAACTGTAAAGATGTGAAACTTTTCAGCCAAATTTGGTAGCCGTCTCATTTTGATTAGATCAGACTGAAAAATATTTGACTCAATTGAAAGATAACACATCCATCAAAGATCACCCAAAAAACTTATACACTCCTTTGTTCAAATGGCTTCAGTTGAAGAAAAAATCGATGATCTAAAAATTCAAGACGGATCAACCGAACAAAAAATCACACCATGGGAAGTTGAAGGTGCTGTAGTTGATGGAAAAGCACAAGGTATAGATTATGATAAATTAATTAATCAATTTGGAACAAAAGCTATAACTCAAGAAACATTAGCAAGATTCAAAGAAGTCACAGGTCAAGAGCCACATCCGTTTTTAAAAAGAGGAGTGTTTTTTTCAGAAAGAGATTTACACAGAATATTAGATTTATATGAACATGGAGAATCATTCTTTTTATATACTGGTAGAGGTCCATCTTCTGATTCAATGCATTTGGGTCATATGGTACCTTTTATATTCACAAAATGGTTACAAGAAGTATTTGATGTTCCATTAGTTATTGAATTAACTGATGATGAAAAATTCTTATTTAAACCAAAATTAACCATAGATGACGTTAAAAAATTTGCAGTTGAAAATGCAAAAGATATCATTGCAGTTGGGTTTAAACCTGACAATACTTTCATATTTTCAGATTTACAATATATGGGAGGTGCATTTTATGAAAATGTTGTAAGAACTTCAAGACAAATTACACAATCAACAGCAAAAGCAGTATTTGGATTTAATGATTCAGATTGTATTGGTAAAATCCATTTTGCAAGTATTCAAATAGCTACTGCATTTCCATCATCATTTCCAGACGTATTAAATCTACCACCAAAAACCCCATGCCTTATTCCATGTGCTATAGATCAAGATCCATATTTTAGAGTTTGTAGAGATGTTGCAGATAAATTAAAATTTTCTAAACCTGCTTTAATTCATGCTAAATTTTTCCCAGCTTTACAAGGTGCAACAACAAAAATGTCAGCTTCTGATACAACTACTTCAATTTTTATGGATGATACACCAAAACAAATACAGAAAAAAATTAATAAATATGCATTTTCAGGAGGTCAAGCTTTAGCTGAAGATCATAGAAAATATGGTGGTAATCCAGATTTAGATGTTGCTTATCAATATTTATCATTTTTCAGTTATGATGATGAAAAACTAGAAAAATTGTCAGAAGGTTACAAGAAAGGTGAGATTTTATCAGGAGAAATGAAAAAAGAATGTATTGAAGTATTACAAGAATTTGTTGCTGCTTATCAAAAAAGAAGAAGTAAAGTTAATGAAGAAGTTGTGAATAGTTTCATGAAACCTCATATGTTAGTATATGGTAAAGAAGAAAGAAAAGTACCAGCTAAAGAAAGACAAAAGAAGAAGTAAACTGAAAAATATATAATCTTAATAGTACATACATATTTATATCTCATTCTATAATACACTTAGATTCATTAG
Source organism: Lodderomyces jiufengensis (assembly GCF_024610255.1). Classification (NCBI taxonomy): domain Eukaryota; kingdom Fungi; phylum Ascomycota; class Pichiomycetes; order Serinales; family Debaryomycetaceae; genus Lodderomyces; species Lodderomyces jiufengensis. The sequence continues at coordinate 1,134,291 of NW_026261559.1, read as the reverse complement.
CATTAACAGTACAACTAAAATAATTTCTTTACGTTTTCAAGTATGAATCCCAATTTCTCAAAATCATCATCATTAATCTCATCACCTTTACCAAACCATTTGGAACCAATGGATAAAATAGTTTCTTTTGGATGATTTAATGAAATGATTTTCCCAATTTGACTAGCAATAATTGAGATTTTTAAATTTGAATAATCTCCAACTAATAATTGAGGTTCTGGTAAATATCTATCTTCATTTATTTCTTCATTATCAACATCATTTTCGTTTAAATCCATCATTGATTCATAGTTGATTGATCTTTTTGTAGATATTGGTAATTTGAAAGTTGTATCTAGTATACCATCAATTGATATATTTAGTATTTGTTTCTCATTAAATTGAATTAGATGAAAGTTGAATTCTTCTTTTGATGATGGTTTGAAAGTTTTGGAGAATGATTTACTTATTCCATTGGAGTCATTAGACATCTGTTGTTGTATTAGAACAGTGCTTTTAGCTTTAGCTTTCAGGTGAAAAAATATACGGATTTGTGCTTTAGAATTAGAGTCCTAAAAAATCGAATGAAAGACCACATTTATTACTACATTATTTTCAAAGGCCATTCTAATTACATCAGAGCAGAGTTTTTTCTCTATAGCTTCAAAATCATATTTAATTTCCTTCAAAATCAATATAATTCGGTCAAACTTGGACATTAAAATAATAAAGATCAAATTTTGATTCGAAATTCAAATAATTTATGGCTACATTTGAACTTAACTATGAGAAGAAATAGATTTCAATAATCATTATTAATTTATATACTAATCAATTTTGATTTTAGAGTAGTCGATGGATCATCATATGCTTAATTCCATAATGTGGAATTAGTAATTGAATTATAATAAATTACTAAGAGAAACTTGCGACATTTACTTAGTAAGTTATTGGGAATTACTATTAATAAATTACTAATAGTTAAACCCCATATGTCGTTTAGCTCCTTTTTGTCGTATATTGAAAAATATTATCATTAATTTTTAAAATACATCATACTATTATGTCAATAAAATAATACATGATTAATCAATTATATTACTCTCAAATATAACATATTCTTTACTTTTAGGATCATTAAATATTTAATTATCATAGTCAATAAATTTTAGTGAAAGCTTATCTCAAAACTTGAATTTTCTAGCTCCTAGTTTAAACTCAACACATCACATTAATTGTATATTTCATTTGAATCATTTCAGAAATCATCTAACTAATTATTCACTTATATCACTTTACAAATTCCGTTCACACTGCCAATACAAGTATCATAGACTATAGACATAACATATCATAGCTTTCCATATCATAATGAGTTCAAGTTCAATATTTACACCAATAGAAGAAGCATTAGAAGCTTTCAAAAATGGAGAATTTTTAATAGTAATGGATGATGAGGATCGTGAAAATGAAGGTGATTTAATAATAGCTGCAGAATTAACCACTCAAGATAAAATGAGATTTTTGGTACGTTATTCTTCTGGTTATGTATGTGTACCATTATCAACTAAAAGAGCTGATGAATTAGAATTATATCCAATGTTAAAAGATAGAACTGATAGACATGGTACTGCTTATACTGTAACTTGTGATTTTGCTAATGGTACAACCACTGGAATATCAGCTCATGATCGTGCATTGACTGCAAGATCCTTAGCTTCATCAAATTCAAAACCTGAAGATTTTATAAGACCTGGTCATATATTACCATTAAGAGCAGTACCTGGTTTATTAAATAATAGAAGAGGTCATACTGAAGCTGCAGTACAATTATGTGAATTAAATAATTTACAGCCTGCGGCAGTAATTTGTGAATTAGTAAGAGATGAAGATGGGTTAATGATGAGATTGGATGATTGTATTAAATTTGGAAAAACACATAATATTAAAATAATAAATATAGATCAAATAATTGATTATGCAAATAAAAAGTAATAATAAGAGATAGATAATAATGATAATGAAGATTCACTAATGAGTTTTAAATTTGTATATATATTAATATGTAAAATTACATAATGCATGCAAAAATGGAAAAATAAACATTATAGATTTGATTTAATTTTATTTCAATAATAATTGAACTTTTCTTTTACCACTTACTTCATCTTTAACTGATTTAACATCAACTTTTACTTTATCGAAAACACCAACTGTTCTTTCATTTCCATTAAAATCCGTAAGTGTTAACTCATATTTATCTTCATTATAAGTAGCTTTATTTACATCACCCATAGTTTCTAATTTGATTAATCCCTCAACACCAAATTTTGGAACTAATACAACAATACCATTATTAAAACTTTTAATCACATAACCTTCATGTTCTGCCTCATTATTTCTCATAACTTGACCAACATAATATTCAATACTAGATCTTCCTGCAAATTGAGCATTTCTATGACGTTTATTTATATTTTTAACAATCATTTCCATTTTATTTTTATCTCTATGACTTAAATCTAAATTTTCATAACCAATTGCTCCTGCTAATTGTCTATGTGCAACAACGTCACAATATCTTCTAATTGGTGATGTGAAATGAGTATATATATCAACTGCTAAACCATAATGTCTAAATTCTGGATATCCATATGAACCTGATGGGAAATATTCAGCTGCCATCATACATCTAGTGGACATTATTCTGACCAAGGTATTAAAATATGGATCATTAGGATCAACACATCTATCTAAAGAATCTGCTAATGCCTTTGATGATTCCAAAGATATTGATAATCCATTTTTTCGTACATTTAACATGTCGTTTAAAACTTCGAAATTAGTAGCTGGTGGTGCAGCATGTCTTCTCAACATTGCAGTTTGTGGATAAGCATCGTAAATTTTTCTAGCAACTGATATATTTGCAAACAACATAAATTCTTCAACTAATGAATTTGTTTCTAATAATTTTTTGATTTCGACTTCTTGTGGATCCGATGTTTCGCTATCCATATGAACTTTGACTTCAGGTGATGCTAAATTCAAGGCACCTGCATCTAGTCTCTTTTGCTTTAATTTTTTGGATAATTTCAACAATATTCTCATTGAATTAGTTAATTCATCCTGTTGATTTGGGTCATCAATACGTAATTGTGCTTGTTCATAAGAAAAAGCTTGTCTTGATTTAATAATTGATTTCATAAATTTAACATTAAGTATATTAGCATCTTCATCAACTTCCCATATTACACTAAATGCAAATCTATCAACAAATGGTTTTAATGAACAAAGATTTGTTCCCAAAAGCATAGGCAACATATCAATTCTTTTATCAACAAGATAAACTGAAGTACCTCTAGCAGCACCTTCTTGATCTAATGCAGTACCAGCTTTAACAAAATTAGTAACGTCCGCAATATGTACACCAACTTCGTAATTTCCATTTGGTAATTTTTGTGCATGTAAAGCATCATCAATATCAACACAATTTGGTGGATCAATGGAACATACTAATTTATCTCTAAGATCAATTCTTTTCTTTAATTGAGGATCATCTGTATTTGTGATATCTGGTACAACCCAATTATCACCTTCTTTCGGTAAACAATCCAAGACATTCTTGGAAAATGGTCTATATTCAACATCATGCTCTAATAATAATGCTTCGGTTTCTGCTTCTGCACTTTCAACATCACCTAATGCTCTTACAAAATGACCATTTGGATATTTTGAATCACTTGGCCAGTCATCAACAACAACAACAATTCTTTGGCCCAAATACTCTTTTGATTTTCTTGTCCTTATTCTTATTTTGGGTAAAGTTTTATCCATTAATATCACAAAACAATTTTTAGCAGAATTACCAGTGTCGTCAAGACTTACTGAGGATGGTGCTATTTGACCAACGTAATACCTCCATGATCTTCTCATTATACCAACAACTTTAGCTGTAGGTTGTAATCTTTTTTCCTCTGATCCACCTTTAATCACTTTACTAGCTTCTTGTGCTAATAATAATCGTTCCTTATCAGATATAACACCAGCACTTGCTACTCCTTCATCTTCATCTCCATCATCTGCATTATCATTTGAACCTATAGCAGTTTCTTCAATAATTGTAGTAGATGGTTCTTTCCATTTATCTTTTGGTAGTAATTCAACAATAACGGAATCCGAATTAAAAGCTCTATTTAAATTTTTGGAACCTTGGATAAGTAATGGCTTTTTGAAAGCTGCTACGTTAACTTCACCTTGTAAATAGTTGTAGGATGAGATGTTTAACATACCTTGATATAATGTACCATTTTTAATCCCTGCCATAATTCTTGCATTTGAATAATACTCAGGGAATGAAGTTTCGTCATAACCTTTTTCATTGTCAAATTGTGATTTATCAAATTCAGTAGGTATCAAATCTTTTAAGTCTTCTCCATTTGGTAATATATCAATATATTCAATTAATGATTTCGCATTCAAATTTTCAGCTAAAGCTTTTTTCTTATTGTCTGCATCATTACAAACATAGACTATATCTATATTTGGTAAATGCTTTTGATACCATGAAACAACTTTTCTAATTGCTCTATCATTTCTATCATTTATTGTTTCGTTTTTATTTCTAGTGACATATGTTCCTTCATTATATTCATTATGGAATACCACAAATCTTTTATCTTCTGATTTTACTAAATTTCTTAATCTTTGATATATTGGGAATGATCTGTTTTTAACTTCTTCTAGTACTGTTTGAGGTACTATAACATCATAAAAGCATTGAGTATTTTCTAACAAATCAATGGCGTGTAAAACAATATTTGTGTCCAATACTATATAATGAGGTTTGTTATTGGTAGTCTTTGATGGATTTGCTGATAGTATAAATTTAGGTAATTGACCATATGCATCTGGTTTTATTAATTTTTGACATTGAGTACATGCTAATGAATAACAAGGTATATCATTTCTTAAGTAATGTTCACGAACTATTTTCATCGCACCCCCATTTCTTGATCTTACAAATACTTTTGACGTCACACTAAGACCTGTGGAAAGTCTTTTTCTATTGTTCGCAACGGTCATTGTGTCTATAATGTGGTATGTTGAGTAATTATTAACCTATTTGATTTGGTTGTAAATAAAACTCATCAGAGCTTTTGCCATATAAATTTTGTCACAAAACTGAAAAAGATTAGGATAGAAACTTTAGCTACCAAATCGACCCAAATTGGACGATGGTCTTTGTTTTTACACAATAAAATATATTACTACAAACAAATACACACAAACTAAGCTCTTCTTTCTCTGGCATTATAATTAGTATTTGATTTATATTTTTGCCTATTAGATGAGCTTTTAGTAAATCTATAAGCAGGTGAATGCACATGAGTTTGATGAGAATTTGAATGTGAATGAAGTCTTGGTTGTTTATTACTTTTTTCATGAATCTGATTATATTTATTACTTAAATCAATTTTTTCATTATCATTTAATGAATAAAAACTGTCTTCTGAATCACTAGACGTTGGCAAAAACATTGAAGTTGGTATCATTATATCATTTATTTGTTCATAAGGATTGATTTGTGCAGATGAATATTCAGTTTCTTCTACATCCATTGGTGAATATGCTGCGTTATTATCTAAATTCATCATATCAAATCTTGCAAATGAAATATTATTTCTTCCAAATGAATCACTATTTGTATTCTTACGAAAAGTCATATTGGGATGAACTATTGAGCTTGAATAATGTTCTGGATTACCAATATTTTGACTACTACCAACTGGTGGTATTATTATACTATTCATTGCAGATAGATCAGTTGGCGAAATTGGTATATTTGCTCGAAGTGGTGAAATAGCTTTTTTATTTCTGTGATCACTTTGTTTATAATGGTTAACAAAAGATGATGAAGACATCTCATGATTGGAATTTGAAGAACCAGTATGTGAATCTTCTTTGATTTTGAATGACCTTTTCGTCTTTGATGGATACATTGAATGTGTGTAAATTGCCTCTTTATTTTGTGTTGTAGTTTTGTAATTTTGTGCAGCTGTATTATTTGATTGAAGAATTGGTTTACTGATTGACTTCTTTAAAGTTTCTTGTCTCTCTAACTTCCTTGCTTCTTTTGAAAAAGTTTTAAGAAATGCAGTAAAGCCTCGTCGTGGTTTTCTTTCATCATTAGAATTTTTGGATGAAGTTGATGGTGTTAATGAAGAAAATTGTTGACTTTTGATTTCCTTTAATTTCGAGGATTGCTTTTTCGATTTACCAGAACTGCTATAATGCTTTTTATAGTTATCATTATTTGAAATATCTAAAAATGTTTGCTTCCTCTGGAATAATGGTGGATATCGACTGATCAAATTTGGGTCTCTTAATTCTTCTAGAGTTTGTAAATCAAGTTTTGAAGCATTTAAACTGAGGGAGTTGTTCATTATTTTCATAAATAATAAAACTTTGATTAAATTATTTGCAATATTCTTGATGAATTGTTTCAGAATAAAAATTAAGAAAAATTAAAAAAGAAAAAATCTGGGGATAATTTATTTTTTTACAGCTTTTTTGCAGCCAAATTAATAACAAAATCATGTTTATTTTTGTTATGTTGCAATAGGTAGCGTTGTTAACTAAAATTTGTAAGATTTAACCAATAGTATTATAAAATGTAATTGATTTTACACGACCAACTAAAATAGAACTGTTGAATTAGATTTATTCATAAAGCATCAGTAAATTTAAGGAAAGTACATCACAGATCTAGGGTAAATAGACTAAATGAATTGAAAAGTAGCTTTCTTGTAGATTGGTGTAGAATAATTAAATTATTGAACTGATTAAACACTGAGAATTCAATTTGTAGTACAAAAGTTGAAAAATATGAAATTGAAAAATTTACCGATCTCATGAACAAAAGAATTTTTGACCAACTAATCTTAGTTTATAAAATCAAATAACACTACACAATATAAAATGGGTTCAGCATATACTATCATGGGAAGATCAGTACCATCACATCAATTAGCCATTGCTACATTATGTGCAGTTGGTTTATTAGTTGTACCAAATCCTTTTGCTTCAAAACCTGCACATCCACCAATTAAAGCTTCATCACCAGAAGAAGAAAAATTTGTTAAGGAATGGTTAGCTAAACATGATAAAGTTGAAGAAAAGCATTAAATTATAAGTAAGAAAATCTGTGGGAAAATTGATTGTTGAAGGAGATACAATTTTTTTACGCAAATTATCATTTATGGAGGTCGTTTTTTCGTTTATAAACAATAGTTTGAATTTATATATTCATTAATAGATCCAAATATAAAAGTATACATTATTTGAAGGAGACATGTAAAGTAATTAATATATCTCGAGTCATTTATCGTGTGGGGTTTGGAAAAACCTTAAACGAGAATTATCTTGGAATATTAAAAACCCTAAAAGGTAACATGGTCAGTATCATGAAGAATAACTCTTTTTTTAAAGATGCTCAGTAAATAATCTCAGCTCTGTTTGTCTGTCTGTTGCAATTTACTCTGTGATTGTCTAAACCATAATTCACATAATTTTGTGTAATATTTTATTCTCATGATAAACCTCATCGTTAGACATCTTACAAAAAAATAAAATTCCCATCTTATATCAAACAATTCAATCAGTAAATATCACAATTAAATTCATTCACAACCAATATCACATATAATGTCAGCCATATACAAAGCATTACAATCTAAAACAACCAAAGATCAACTGGATAAAACAAAACATATAAACAAACAAAGACTTCTAGTAATTTCAAGTAGAGGTATAACATATAGACATCGTCATTTAATAAGTGATTTATTAACACTTTTACCACATTCAAGAAAAGAACCAAAATTCGATACAAAAAAAAATTTATATCAATTAAATGAAGTAGCAGAATTATATAATTGTAATAATATTTTTTATTTTGAATGTAGAAAACATCAAGATTTATATTTATGGATTTCAAAACCTCCAAATGGTCCAACTTTAAAATTTCATATACAAAATTTACATACTTTAGATGAATTAAATTTTATTGGGAATTGCCTCAAGGGTTCAAGACCAATTTTAAGTTTTGATCAATCTTTTGAAGATAATGATCATTTTAAATTATTAAAAGAAATGTTTTTAACTACATTTGGAGTCCCACCAAATTCAAGAAAATCAAAACCATTTATTGATCATGTAATGACTTTTAGTATAGTTGATGGTAAAATATGGATAAGAAATTATCAAATTAATGAAACTTTAGAAATTAAAGAAGATGAAAATGATCAAGATATAAATATTGATAATTTAAATTTAGTTGAAATTGGTCCAAGATTAGTTTTAACTTTAATAACTATTTTAGAAGGCTCTTTTGGTGGTCCAAAAATTTATGAAAATAAAGAATATGTTTCACCAAATTTTATAAGAGCTCAAATTAAACAAAAATCTGCTTTACAAGCTAAATCAAGAGCTGAAGCTGCTTTAGAAAGAAAAATTAAAAAAAGAAACCAAGTATTGAAAAAAGATCCATTATCTAATGATGCTTTATTTAAAGAATAGATGAAATAATAAATAAGAGAATTTTACAGGTAAGGTTTCTAACATTTTTACTCACATTAAATAATTTTGCATCTTTTTATTTGGGTGTATATGCTTATATTTCATACATTGTAACTCATTAATTTATAAATTTCTCATTCGTCTGGTGGACTTCCAAATTCTCCTTCAAAAATTGTAGCACCACATTTTTTTCTATTTTCAATTTCAATACATTCATCCATTTCTAAAATTGTTTTGGCCAGTGGTCTATCAAATGGATTTGGTTTTAACATCTTGTTGACTAATCTATCTAAAACTTTTAAGTCTCCATTAACTAAAAATAATGGTGCCCAAGTAGGTATTAGATCTTTCTGATTAATTGTATCTACATTTTGAACATTCTTATTAGCTTTATGATTCTTTGCAATATTTGATTTAGTAGATAATTCATCATTATAAGTATTTCCCATTGGTTTGTATTGCTGTTGTAATGGATTTATCAAATTTAAATTTATTGAATGATTTGAAGTTATTGATGAACTAAAATTTGTATTTGAAGAACTACTTGTTTCAGGTTTATGTTGTAAAAACATTGAAATATTATCACTTGATAATTGACCAGCATCACTTAAATCTCCACTTCTTAATTTTTTCCATGGTGTACCATTATCTGGTAATATAATATTTGCGGCTATCTCCAAAACAATTAAGCCAACGCTAAAAATATCAGCAAATGGGGTATATATTTTATCATCAATTAATTCAGGTGCAATATAATTTCTATCACCTTCGAGGTCAAAATCTTTTTCCAAAATCGGTAATTTTGTAGCTAATCCAAAATCTCCAATTTTTAAGTTACCTTCAAATGTAATAAAAATATTTTGTGGTTTCAAATCAAGATGTAAATAATTTTTTGAATGTATAAACTTTAACCCATTCAAAATATCAATTAATATTTTCCAAATTCTAAATTCATCAATTTTATAATTCTTATTTTCTTCAAGAAATTCAAATAATGTTCCACTTTCACAATATTCAGTCATTATATAATAATAATTATTGAAATCCCATGCTTCAATAAAATATACTAAATTTTCTTTACCATCTTCTTCTTCCTGTAAATTTTCATTATCATTTTCCTTTATTGATGATAATGTTCTTAAAGCATCAATTTCTCTCATTATTGATTTTTTATCAAGCTTTCCAATCATTGGCTTTTTGGTTCGTTTGATTGCGAATTTTTCTTCATTGAAAACACATTCAAATGCTATACTAAACTCTCCTTGTCCAATATATTTTAAATTTTTCATTCCAAATTTTTCACATAAATGTTCATCAATTTTTGTTGGATAATGTTGATGATCCAATTTTTGAAAATGAAATGAATTATTTTCATCTATTGGTTGTAAATCTTCTATTTGATCTATAGTATTTAGATTTTCTTTATTATTGAAAGCATGATTTATTGGTGTTAATGGGTTTTCATTTAGTGATTTTTTGAGTTTATTGAATTTTAACAAATCTAATTTCATATTGGGTTTACTCAATTGAACTAGTTGATTTTCTTGTGGATGTTTAGTTGGAGTTTCAGGAACCAATTCTTCCACTTCATCTATATCAATGTCTGAATTAAACATTATTCCAAAATCTTGATGATTATTATTTGGTTCTACTTTTTCAGTCAGGGACGGTATAATTTTGAAATAACTACTATTATGTAAAGTGCTCAAATTTGAAGTATCATAAATTGTAGTTGCATTATTTCTTCCATTTTCAATTGAATGATCATGATCTTGAATATTTTGGAGGTTATGTTGATTATGATGATTTAAGTAATTTGATGATGCTAGATATGAGTCTTCTTCATTATATTGATGAATAGGTCGATTTGTATTTAAAAGCATTAATGGATTTCTTTTGATTGGTGTTTCTGGTGGTAATTTTCTATCTGTATTCTTAACTAAAGCACAATTCTTCTTTAGTAATCCATTTGAGTTGAAAGCTGTTTGTAAAGGTTTAACAAATTGATATGAAGCATTATTTTCTTTATCATCAAATGGTGTGATTGTTATTTTATTGTTGGTTGAGGTTGTGGTATCTATTGAGTTCTTTGTTTGTTTTAAAATTTCATCATCGTAAGCATCTTCATGATACATCAAGTTAGAAGAATTTGTAGTGGAATTGGACAGCAGTTTTCTATTTTTTGATGGACTATCAAGGTCAGCATCACTAAAATCATTATGAATTATAGTCTTTTGAACACTTTGTGAAATATGATTCAATGGCGTATAAGTTTTTCTTAATTTATTAGCTTGTTGTCCAAATACATGAGAATTAAAAATTGGGGTATTTGTTTCTGAATTTCGTATTGGTGAAGTTGTATTTGAATTCTTGAAATTTTTAAAACTTTTTATATTTAACTTTGATGGAGAATATAAATTTGGTTGTTGCTGAGGTGACGATAAAGGTCGTATTTTATTTGATGATGGTGAAGGTGATTGACTTACTAATTTATGAGGTCGTTTGAATTGATTATTGTGAACTAAAGACGGTAGATTTCTATTAATTGGTGATGAATTATCAATAATTTTAGAATCAATTTGATTTAAATTAATTTCATCTTGTTTACTACCATCTAATGTTTTTAAATTTGAATCAATTGATAAATTAATAAATTTCAGTGATCTTTTTATTGAATTTTGTGAATGATTATTTAACTTGATTGTCGAATTTGATGATTCATAGTCTAATGAAGGTCTTTTAAGATGATAGGAACTTGATTTCTGACTTTCTGATCTTTTGATTATTGGTGTATAATTAATATCTTCAATAATTTGATTATTCTCATTAACTTTTATATTATCTTCACTGAAATTATCAAATTCTTCATCTATATCCGTTTCATTAATGAAATCATCATCATCATCATCGTCATTATCATCATCATCATCATCATTCAGGTCGCCATTTAAACAAGTATCAATTGTATCATTTTTGAAATCATGTTTAGTATTAAAAGGTGGTGATTTATTTATAGTTTTTCTTGATGTTATATTTAATTCATTATTAGAAGAATCATCTAAAATTAAACTATTAAAAGATGTTGAAAAATGATTATTTGTAAAATAATCCAATTGATTTAAATAAGGTTGATGTTGTTGAGACAGTGAAGTTGAACGATTGATATTTTGATTAATATTGTAGTTATTATTATTATTATTAGTGGAATAGTTAGAATCTATAGAATTGTTAAATGAGTTTTCTTTAGCATCTTTCATTATATCATTTGTTTTATCACCACCCTTTTTTATTGATCGGGGGTTCTTCATAATTTATGAAATCAAAAATAACAAATTTAGAAATACTTGATGATATGTAATTATTGATAATTTTTTGGACAATTAATTTCTCTATAGTATGTGTTGATAATGAATCTAATTATTATTAATATTATTATTAGTGAGTAGGGTGATGATACGTTGATTGTAATATAAAATATGGTGTGTTATAGATAACTATTTAAATTTTTGGTTGTAAAAAATATAAAAACTTATTAATATTAAACTTGTATAAAGAAAAAAAATTGAATAATACAAAAAAAATCGTTAAATGAATAATAATAATAATAATAATAATAATATAAAACAATTGATTAAAGATCTAAATATAATTAAAATATGAAAATTGAATAATGAAAATGAAAATTGAGAGTATATAGAAATTGGATGTTTGAAATATTGAATTTCAAAAATATTATAAGTAATCTCTTGTAGTTTTAATTTTATTTATTTGTTTTGATTTTTTTTATTATTTATTTATTTTTGTTATAATTTATATCGCGTCTTTAAAGTTAAGATCTTTATATATTATTATTATACTTTCATTAAATATTATATGCAATGGAATTTAAAAGTTAATGCTTATTGATGTTCTAGAAATAAACTTTTATATTAATTCATCAATTTGTCAAGACATGTTCATCGTATATTTATTTGAAATAAGTTTGTTCATTGAAACAAAATTTTGAATAAAAATATCAACATTTCTTGATCTTATAATAAAGGGTTTTTTTTTACACACAATATTGTGTAATTGTTTATTTTTTATTTATTGATTATTGAAACGCGTCTAATTACAATCCACTCTGTGCTAGTAGATCTTATATCTTATAAATTATTTATACATAAATTTTTACGATAATGTCAGATCGTGATACTAGATTTTTGACTTTGACATTAAGACATTAATTGAAATCACTTAAATAAGCTCAAATAAACTAATTGAATGATTGAAAGGATATACAGTACTTTAATTAATCTAAATACAATTGTATTAATAATTCATGTGGGACAGCAAATATGATATAATTAACAGTTTATTATTAATTAGTACCCTTCAGAAATATCAGAAATAGTATCTAATACAAGTTGATATAAAGAAAAAGGTTACTTTCAAGATTCTAGTAAATTTAATAACCATTCAATTCTTAATAACACTAAAAAAGAAACTGATAATATTAATCAATCTTATAAAATTAAGTAATAATAACTACCAAGTGAATAAAAATCTAGACTTCCTAATTAAGTAATGTATAGGAAAAACTAAAAACAAGTCTAAGTTCAAACTTACGGATAAATAATTTTTTATTTTAAGGATTATTAATTCTAACAATTTAATTGGTTAATGATTAATCTGATTATCAAATATTTTCTTTTTTTTTTGCTCAACTTTGAATTTAAAAGGTAAGATTTTCGTATTACTAACTAAATTTGGAATTATTATTTTTTATTTTCAATATATTAAGTATAGATGTAAAATTTTTTAAAGAAAGAATAAGAATAAAAATTTTTAACTTTTAAATTTTAGTTAAACGAATATTTTTGATTGATTAAGATCAATTATTATATTGATTAATATTAATATTGATTAGATTAAAATTTTTAAGTTCAAGAAAATTTATATTTGTTTGAAGTTATAAATTTATATATAATATATATACTCATCTCTTTATTAAATAGTAGTATGACTTGATTTAATAAATGATAAATTGTAATACAATATAGTTATGATAAATTTGACAGATCTCTAATTTATTTTAGTATTGAATATAATATTAATATTTGTATGAATTTATAATTTATTAGAATCTAAAAATAATTTTTTATTGTGTTATTTTTTACGATTTTATATTTAACATAATCATTTATTATTAAAATTTCATCACATTTTTATATAATTAACGTTATTTAAAACTTTGTTCTACTTAATAAAAGAATCACAATTTATATTATCCTATCAATATTATTTGATAATACCTGTTATTTTATCAATCAAATAAATCCAACTGTATTGTACAGATATATAAAAAATTCAATTTATTTTCAAACATTTATAATTAGTAATACCCAATTTACATTTTTACAACCACATTTTTTATATCATATTAAATCAACACAACGCAATTATTAATAAATAAATTCATCTTACAAATCTACATTTAATTAAACCAACCAACTGTTAAGTATTCAAAAAGTAATAATTACTTAGTAATCAAATACCCGTAACATTTTTTGCCATTTCCTATAATCAAAAAGATACAACAATCTAAACTTATTCCCTAAAACTTTATCAGATCTAATTCTTATCACTTATTTTCAATTAATGATACATAGATCTATATGATAACTACAATACCAACATTAATAATGTCAATGAATAGTATTCTAAATAATAAATCAATAAATTCGGAAATAACGCTAAAAGCTCCTACACCAATTGAAAGTGAAACTGATACTGAAATAAATAATTTATCAACAAATAATTCAATAATAGCCCCTAAAATCCAATCACTTAATGCTGATGATGGTCAACAATGTTCAAATTGTGGAACTACAAAAACTCCGTTATGGAGAAGAGCTCCAGATGGTACTTTAATTTGTAATGCTTGTGGATTATATTTAAGATCAAATAATACTCATCGTCCAGTCAATTTAAAAAGACCTCCAAATACTATAACTGTTGCCAAAGTTGAAGAGGGTTCATGTAAAGGAGATGGTAGATGTAATGGTACTGGTGGTTCAGCAGCTTGTAAAGGTTGTCCAGCTTTTAATAATAGAATAGTTGCGAAAAAATCATTAGAAAAATCACCAAAAACTAATGAAGATATATATTCAACAGAAATAACGAATCAGACTATACAACAAAATCAACAACAATCAGAACAAAATTTAAAACGAGGGTCTATAAATCAAGATAAAAATAAAAATGAAAATGGTGAAAATTCTTTAGCTATAGCATGTTTCAATTGTGATACAACTATAACACCATTATGGAGAAGAGATGATGCAGGAAATACAATATGTAATGCATGTGGATTATTTTATAGATTACATGGATCTCATAGACCAATTAAAATGAAGAGAGCTACAATTAAAAGAAGAAAAAGAAATACATCATTAAATCATGAAAATAAAGATGGATTGGATGATTCTAAAGCAATTACAAATAACAGACATCAACAAACAAATCAACAACAACCTCAATACTCCACAATACAACAACCATTTGCTAACCCAGCTTCTTCATCAATTTCCCCAAATTTCCCTCCACTCCCTTCAAATTATAACAGATTACCACCTTTGCATTACCCATTACCGTTCCAAAGAGGACCAACAAATATTGATTCAACAACTCAACAACAGCAACAACAACAACAGCAACAACAATCCTCGATTCCGTCATCTTTATATCCCAGATACAATGGAAGTGGAAGATTACCAAATGGACCAGGTCCTTTACCGGGTCCACCACCACCGTTACAACCTGGAAACTCATTTAACAATCAACAGCAACAACCTCATCGACCACATCAACAACCCACACCACCACCAATAAATATACCTGATATTAAAATTGATCCAAATACTTTACCACCTATAAGAACTGATGCAAATGGTAATGCAATCGGAAGTGGATGCTGTAAGAATTGTGTATCAGTTAAAAAACTATCAACACCAATGGCAATTGATTTTACTGCAAGTTATAAAATTAATTCTAAAACAAATTCAAGAAGTTCATCAGTTCCTTTACCTTCAAGAGCCAAGAGAAGAGAAGACGAAGAAGAAGATGATAGTGAAAGCGCCTTGGCTAGATTAAGACCAAACTTGGCAAAAGAAGGTAATGCTGGTAATGGAAGTTATGATCAAAAGAAAGCTTTTACTATTGTGGGGTTGTTAAATAAATAGATTTGAAATACAAATATATACAGTGTAGGCGAACTGTCAAATTCTTAGTTTGTATTTTTAGCCTGTAGTATTAGTTTTTGATAATTAAATTTGTACTTCTTTGTTATAAATTTTTCGATTCTGAGTTTCACAAAAATCTAACCATATACTACACCATTTTGTGTAACATTCATAAGATGAGATAAAACACAAATTACGAAAAATAAATTTTTCTACACAATCAACCGAACTAACGAAACTATAAACAAAATCCAAAGGTTTACACTAAATTGTTGTAATACGCAATGGGTTCATCAGATAAGAAAAGAAAATCAACAGATGATGTTGAACTATCAGAAAAGACAAAATTAAAATTAGCTAAAAAGGAAGCTAAAAAGGATAAATCAAATAAATCAGACAAGAAAGATAAAAAAGATAAAAAAGACAAGAAGGACAAGAAGGACAAGAAAGATAAAAGTGATAAAAAATCAAAGAAAGATAAGAAAGATAAAGTATCAAAATCTGAACCAATAGAAGAAAGTGAAGAAGAAGAAAAACCTATCACAGCACAATCATCAAATTCAAATGTTTCAGGATCAGGATATACTCAATCTTTAGAATTAACAAATTTACCACAATCAACAATAGATGAATTTTTATCAACAAATGAAGTAACAATAGAAGATCCACAAAATTTAAATTATAGACCAATAATATCTTTTAAACAAATTAATCTTAATGAAAAAATTTCATCAAAATTAAATAAATTCCCAAAACCAACTCCAATTCAATCTGTATCATGGCCATTTTTAATTGATGGTAAAGATGTTATAGGAGTTGCTGAAACAGGTTCTGGAAAAACTTTTGGATTTGGAGTACCTGCTATAAACAATATTATAACTTCAAAAAATAAAAATTTAAGTGTATTATGTATATCACCAACAAGAGAATTAGCTTTACAAATTTATGATAATTTAAAAGAATTAACTGATAATACACCTATATCATGTGTTGCAATATATGGTGGTGTATCAAAAGAAGATCAAGTTTCTAAAATACGAAATGGAGCTAATGTTATAGTTGCAACTCCAGGTAGATTAGTTGATTTAATTAATGATGGATCAATAAATTTAAGTAAAGTTAATTATCTTGTATTAGATGAAGCTGATAGAATGTTGGAAAAGGGATTTGAAGAAGATATTAAAAAAATTATTGGATCAACTAATGAAAAAGGTAGACAAACTTTAATGTTTACTGCAACTTGGCCAAAAGAAGTTAGAGATTTAGCTAATAAATTTATGAATGATCCAATAAAAATAACAATTGGTGATCGTGATGAATTAAGTGCAAATAAGAGAATTACTCAAATTGTTGAAGTATTAGGTGATAAATTTCAAAAAGAAGGAAAATTAATTAATCTTATAAATAAATATCAAGGTCCTCATAGTGAAAATAAAATATTAGTATTTGCATTATATAAAAAAGAAGCATCAAGAATAGAATCATTACTAAAAAGAAATAGATTCAAAGTTGCAGCAATTCATGGAGATTTATCACAACAACAAAGAACATCAGCATTAAATTCTTTTAAAACTGGTGAATGTAATTTATTATTAGCAACAGATGTAGCAGCAAGAGGTTTAGATATCCCCAATGTTAAATACGTTATTAACCTAACATTCCCATTAACTATAGAAGATTATGTACATAGAATAGGTAGAACAGGAAGAGCAGGTCAAACAGGTATTGCTCATACTTTTTTTACAGAAGATGAAAAACATTTAAGTGGTGCATTATGTAATATTTTAAGAGGTGCTAATCAACCAGTACCTGAAGATTTATTAAAATTTGGTGGTCATACTAAAAAGAAAACTCATTCTGTTTATGGTGCTTTTTATAAAGATGTTGATATGAGTAAAACTGCCAAAAAAATTAAATTTGATTAAAAATGATAAGTTTATATAGATCTGTATAAGAGATAATGTGGAATAAAATAAAATAAATATATTGGGAGCTTTTTTTATTCAATAGTGTTGTAGACTTTACTTTTTTTTCTAATCGATACAATAATAATTCTAGAGTTGATGACGTGGTAATTTTCAAAAGGTTATTGAATTACTTATTGATTATTAATGGCAAAAAATTAATACTAATCGGACTTTATAAAAATTAATAATAATAAAAAAATAAAAATCAACTGATATCCGTTTTATTATTGAACAAAATTGTTAGTATGCAGGATTTAGGTTTTGTTTCTTTTTAATGATTTAGTTAATAATATAAATTTCTGACGTGTTCAATTTGTCATGTTTGATACTTTAAATACTGTTAGAAATATCAAAAGGTTATATCGAAGTTTAAAGTGCTTTGATAATTATTGATATTTGCTTCCAATCAACTACTAAAAATTCTAGTATTAATTGTAAAATCTTGATAGCTTAAAGTAATAATTTGAGTATATAAAAAAAAAGATAATTTAGAAGGCGATCGGTTTTTACTAACTTAAGAAATTATTTATTAAAGAAAGAAAAAAGAAATTTTAAATTTAAGTAATGAAAAATTAAAATTATAATTCTATCTAAAATTTATATATTGACAACCAATTTTATTATAACTTAACTTTTATATAATAACAATATATATTCAACAGCGTTTACTATCAATAACAACAAATAAGATCACAACAACTTTTCATCACCATAATCATAAGATAGACATTGCATAACAACTAAATTTTTTTAACTGTATTAATAATCATAAATCATTTACCAACTTATTATCACATCACATAACACATAATGCAAATAAAATATTATATAATACTACTAATTCAATTCTTTATATCATCTATAATAGCATTTGATTCATCAATTAAACAACAACAACATCATCCTCATATTTTACCAAAAGTAAAATTTAATGCATTTGATTCACCAGATTTTTGTTCACAAATTATAACATCAACTTGTAATACTACATTTTCATATATTGATAACTTAAATAAAGAAATAAGACCATATTTAGCAGATTTAATTAAGACATCATATTTTAAATATTTTAAAGTTAATTTAGATAAACAATGTAAATTTTGGAATGCTCAACATTTTTGCGCAACTGAAAATTGTGCAGTTGAAATATTAGATGATTTTGAATGGGAAAAAATTACAAATGAAAATTTAAAACCTTCAAAATTAGGTAAAATCATTACTTCTTCTAAAATAGATAATTCAATTGAAACTGAAATTCCTGAAACTTGTGAAGATTTAGATTATTCTCATATTGATGATGATCATAATTGTGTTTATGTTAATTTATTAAATAATCCAGAAAGATTTACTGGATATGGAGGTAATCAAAGTTTTGATGTTTGGAAAGCTATATATTCTGAAAATTGTTTTCCCAATACAAATCCAATGTCAATGAAACCTAATGAAGAAAAAGAAAAATGTATTGAAAAAAATTTATTTTATAGATTAGTAAGTGGTATGCATGCTTCTATTGCAGTTCATTTATCAAATGAATATTTAAATAGTGAAACTGGAGAATTTTATCCCAATTTAAATGTATTTATGCAAAGAGTTGGATTATTTAATGATAGATTATCAAATATTTATTTTAATTATGCTTTGGTCTCACAATCATTAGTTAAATTAAATGAAGTTTTACCAATAAAAGAATTTTTACAATCTGGTTATGATGATATTACACCAGCTCAAAAACAACATTTATTAGAAAATAATGATATTGAAAATGTTGATATTTATGATGAATTATTATTAGAAGATATTATACCTGCATTAGGTTCAAATCCTTTATTTAATACAAGTACATTATTTGAACAAAATCCAAGTTTGAAAAATGATTTTAGAGCAAGATTTAAAAATATTTCAGCAATAATGGATTGTGTTGGTTGTGATAGATGTAGAATGTGGGGGAAAATACAAACAATTGGATATGGAACAGCTTTGAAAATTTTATTTGAAGATGATTATGAAATTTTAAAATTTAGAAGAATTGAAATTGTTGCACTAGTCAATACATTAGATAGATTATCAAAATCAATTGAAGCTATAAATAATTTTAAAAAAATGTATATGGATCATTTAAAAGATGTTGAAGAAGGTAAAGTTCAACCAGGAGACTTTGATAATAATAATCAATTAAAAGGTCAAGGATTCCATTTCCCATTTGTAAATTCATTATCATCAACCACCAAAAAATTGGTAGATTCACAATCATCATCATCACAAATTGGATCGAAATCTTCATCATATCAACAAAAGAGTATAAGTCAAAATAAACCATCAATTCAAGAATTATATAAAATCCATCCAAAAGATCGTACAATTAAACAAGAATTCCAATTAGCATTTGATGAAGTTTGGCAAGCTTTAAAATTTGTTTTAGGTAGTTATAAACAATTTCCTATAATAATAGGTAAAGTTACTATAGCACAATTAAATGAATGGTGGAATGAATTAATTGGTAAACCTCATGTTTATGAATATCAAAGTTCTATAGATGTTGAAGCTGAAGAATATAGTAGACTTATTAATAATTAGTAATAAAGTAACAAGAAATAATTTGCTTTTCTTAAATTAAAAACACTAGGGATAATTAATACATATTTTTATTTTAAATTTTGAGAATTTTTATAGATAATTTATATACATAATAATTTTTTAATATTTTCTAGATCGATAATTTCTATATAGCTTGATTTAAGATCTGGTAAATAAAGTTGTGTCATCTTTGGTATGTAAGAAAAAAGGGAAAAAAATTATTATCTACAAACTTGACTGCAAATAATAAATACACAATCATTCGAAGGACAACAATTATATGAATTGAATTGTTAATACCAAATCAATTCAAATATGAAACTAACAAGGTCCAAATATATAATTACATTTACAAATGTTTTATTTATATCATTTTATTAATATTTTTTAATTCAACAAAATTAGCATATGCATATAATTATAATGATACATTAACCTCATACTCAAATTTTCATCAACAACAACTACTCAATCTCAACATCACTTTCATAAATTCAATAAACGACCTATCACTAAAGGATTTAAAAAACATAAATTCAATATTCAAATTACCAAAAAATAAACTAATAATCCATTCATCAAAACTTACAACAACAATAACTAAAACAAAACAAAAATGGTATTTAATAAAATCAACTTTCCCAAAAACAAAACCAATTCAATTCCCCATTACAAAATGTTTAAATCAACAATATGGAGATGGTGGATCAATTGATATTCAATCAACTATAATCACAACTTTTATAAATACTTTAGATTTATCATTAGGATTAAATATAATTTTTTATTATGAAAATTTAGTTCATTCATGGGAATTAACTCAATCAATAACTTGGAGAAATTTATATACTTGTACTATTCCTGATGGATTAGTTGGACAAATTTGGGTAAAGACTGATTATTTAAGTTTTGATCAAATTGATTTATTTTCTTTAGAAGTTGATAATAGTTGGGCTAGTTTAAAAAATTATAGACATCATTTATTTAAGTATAAAGATCGTATTAAGGATCATAAGTTTAGGTTTAAATTTTTAAAAAATTTTAAAAAAGTCAAGATGTTTCATAATTATCATTTAAGTGATCATTATCCTGTGAATAAAATTAAAGATAAGTTATCTAAAATTAATCAAAGTTTTGGTAAAAAGCAAAAAAGACCTGTTATATCTTGTATTACTGATTTCAAATTATTGGATTGTGGTCGTAAAAAAAGTAAAAAAAATTATGGTTTGGATATTTTTGAAATTTGAATGAAGTTGTGAAATCTCATTAGTTATTTGATGTATGATAGTGGTACATGATAGCAAATAGCCTGTTATATAAAGTATTTTTAAGTTCAATAAAATAGTTTAAATAGAAGAAACCCTTTAAATTCAAATGCATATTTTAAAATTGTTTTCATTTTTTCTAGAAAGTTTATGTGGGGTAAAAATGAGGTACAAAAAATTTTTTATAACCGAAACAAAAGATAAGAAAAATAAAAACAAAAAAAGATAAGAAAATCAACATTATAATTTACAAGCAATTATCCAGAAAAAAATTGAATTGAGTAGAGAGTAATTAGAATTTTATATTATTAAAAAGTTTTATAAATTTTATTAAAAAATTAAAGCTTAGCAAAAATAAAGTAACTATCATTGAGTATCATTGATTGAAATTGTATAAAAAAAAGAACATCTAAAACAAATCATCTATAAATCCTTTTGGTTTCTATTCTTTAGTATTAATTTTTTTGGATTCTTTTTTAAAATTTTTTGATTTTAATTTTTTATCCTTAATTGTTTTATATTGTTTATTTTTATAATTTAAAGATTTTGAATATTCATCATTTGATTTATGTTGTTCAAAAGTTAAAGAATCTTCTAAATTTTCTAACTCTTCTTTTTTAGGTTGTTCTTTTACTAATGATTGTGAAGTTGAAGTTGAATGTTGTAAAACATTAAATTGATTTTTTTCAATTAAACCTCTTGATGGTTTTGATTTTTGTAAGTAATTGTTTGATTGTTTTTTATTTTGTCCTAATAATGCAACTTCTGCATAACTTAATTGTTTTGTTTGAATATCAATAAATTCTTCTTCTTCTTCATCATTTTGTTCTTTCATTAAAATATTAATTAATTTATTATCATCATTTGATATATTAAAAGATTTTGGAATTGTTGATGGATCAATTGATGTAGTTGACTCTTTTAAGTTTTGTTTTTTAAACCAAGTTGGAATAAAATATGATGATGTTTTAAACATTCTTTTGTAGCAATATAATTTTAATTTGTAATTTTAATTAATCTAATTCGTTTATATAATGATCAATATCAAATTAATGAGTCAATCAATGTATGTATTCTATGAATGAAGTATAATTGTTTAGCAAAATACAATATAAAATGAAATATATGTGTTATATAAATATTAGATCAAATTGTGGTGATTTTAAATTTAATATCGTATCTAAAATTAATTAAGGGAAAACACGGAAATTTGAAAACGGTAATATACTTTTTATGACAACAACAATTGAATTAATACCAAGTAAAGGAAAGTCAATTGTTAAAAAACTTTTTTATATTAATGAAGGAAGCAAACAAAAATAGGAATTGAATAATTAAATAATGAAGTAAAAAAACAAATGAATATATAAAATTTAAAAAGAATTTGTTGTTATTTGGAATTCGTAAGATACTCTTTTATATTTATATTTTATTATTTTAAAGTGTGTCATAATTTAGTAGTTATTAATTTTAATAGAATAAATATAAAATATAGATTAGATAAGAAGGAAGTACTTATATACAGTAGTAGTAGTATATAATATAATAATTTTTTGCACATGTATTATGTTATGTTTATATTTAAAAAATGACCCGTGTTTTATGAAATTAGTTAATTCTTTATAAATAAGTAATACTACTGAGAGTGACTTATATTAATGAATCAAGTAAATCATTAGTATTGCCATGACTAGCTTTTAAATCAAGTATTGTTTTGAACCGAGTTTTGATTGCGTTATGTGCACGTTTGTTTGGGTTTTTTTGTACAAGTTAAGAGACTTCATTTCTCATTACGTTTAATACTTAGATCAATTCAATATAAGTAAACCAAATATGTTGCATTCAATGTATTATCATAGCTAGATTTATAATATTTTTGAAATTTGACATTCACAACCTTGACCCCACGAAATAGATTTATGTTGTCAATTCAATCCAAAAATTTTAATGATTAAAATTAAGTATGTATGTATCTTTTATTATTTTTGTTACCTCGTAATCATTTATTTTTTTTCTTACTTCGAGAAAAACAGCAATAACAAGTAATCAACAATTATACAATTAAATTAATAACAGCCGGCAAATTCATTCGGTGCATTCGATTGAGCAAAACCAGAATGTGTTCTCTGACTTCTAGAGGTCGTCAAAATACCTAATCACCAATCATACAATGCCTGTTAGTTGAAGTGTGCCCTCATTCGTAATAAATTTTAATATGACGTAGATAAAAAACAAAACTTAAATCTCGTTTGGTAGCTTTTATTTGTCGTTAAATGCTCTTGACAGAACATTATAAAAACTGTCATTAGAGATTTAGGAGAAATAAAGAAATTTATTTTCTATTTAATTTTTTTTAAATTCTATTTTCTATATACAGGAATTGATAAACAGAAAAAAAGTTTATTTTTTACAACCAAAATAATCATTTTTATATCAGATAAACATTGAAAAACAAAGAATAAATCAAACTCATGAAGTTTAATAGCTATTTATATAAGATAAATCTATAAGACATAAAACATTTTAATCTAGTCAGAATAATAAAGTAATGGATGGATGGAGTGAGGTAGCTAGAATACCACTATTTAATCATAAATTAAATAATCCTATTCAAATTAATAATGGTAATATAACTGAAGATTATCAACCTCATATAACTTCATTAAAATTTGATACCACTCAAAATTTAATATGGTGTGGAGATTCTCAAGGTTATACAAGATCTGTAACAATTGGACAACCAACATCACCTTTCCATACTCAATTATTTCCATATACAAAGTTTCAAACAAATACTGAGGATCAATCAATTTCACAAATACTCTCGCATAAAGACGGAATTTACTCACTATCAAATGATCAATTGATTTTCAATAATAGAAGAGGTTTACATAAACAAAGTTTTGATCCGGATTTCTTCAAAGAAGGAGGGGAAAGTTTCAAAAAATTAAATTCAATGACTTTTAATTGTAATTCATTGAATGATATTGTTTTAGGTACTGAGACATCTTTATTAAAAATTGATATGAATAAACCAACAATATTAGAAAAATTTGATCATGAAGGTAAAATATCTTTATTAAATAATACTCCTCGATTTTTGACTTTGGCAAATGGGAATGGTTCATTAGAGTTATTTGATTCAACTTCAAATTCATCATTAAAAACTTTTTCAGCTCATAATGGATTGATTACAGATATGGATGTGAGAGGTAATTATATTGCAACTTGTGGATATTCAATACGACCAAAAAGATATCATTATAATCAAACACCAGAATATTTGGTTGATCCTTTAGTGAATATATTTGATATAAGGACAATGAGAGCAATGTCTCCAGTACCATTTGCATCAGGGGCTACGTCAATAAGATTTCATCCAAAATTAACAAATATTATAATTGCAGCATCACAACATGGACAAATTCATTTTATTGATATTTTTGATCAAACAAATATCCATTTATATCAAGCTGACTTATCAATGAATCAACCTCAGTTATCATCATCGATTAGACCAAGTAAATTATCCGATTTGAACATTAGTGAAAATGGTGATTTCTTTATGTTTAATGACGGACATTCAAATTTACATTTATGGTCAATTACAAATTCAGGATCTTTAAATAAAAATTTTGTAAATTTTCCAACTAATATTGAGAAACCAGACATAATAAATGGAACCGGAGCTGGAGAAAATGGATTTATTGATATTGATGATTATTCTGTTCCATTAAGTTCAGTTGGTATGCCATACTATAAAGATTTATTATTGTCAAACTGGCCAACAGATATGACATTTGTAAAAGAAACAGCAAAATTACCGAATAAAATCGATGAAGAATTACTACTAAAATGTGAACGAAACCCAGGAAAATTTATAAAATATGATGAAATTAAATATGGTCCTGGAAATGTTGAACAACCTTATTATTCGATCGCTCATACAAAAGATACTCAAATACCACAATTTCTCAGTGAAAGAAAAGATGGAGTTAAAAGAAAACATAGTTTATCAGATAATATATTTGAAGTATCAAAAGATTCCAAAATACCAAATTATTTTGCCAGATTGCAAATTCAATATTCAAAATTTGGTGTGAAAGATTTTGATTTTGCATATTATAACAAAACGGATGAATATTGCGGTTTGGAGAATCATAGTGATAATTCATATATAAATTCATTGCTACAACTATATAGATTCCAAGCAATGTTTTACAACCATATTGTTCAATCATTGAATGAAGAATGGTTACCAAATAGTCCTCTACAAATGAATGATAATCCCGAAGGTTCATCAATTTTAAATGAATTGGCTTATTTATTTGATATGATGTACAAAGCAAAATCAAAAAATGTCAAAACCACCAATTTCAGTCAAGTTTTAAATCACGATAAAAAAGCAAGGCATTTATTAAATTTTAATGAATTAATGAATTTAAATTCCCAAGAAGTTAGAGAGCTAATAATATCTTTTAATCATTACTTATTAATACAATTAGATCAAGACTTTAAAAAACAATATGATACAACTTTTTCAATCACTGAATTAGTGTATCAGATAGAGACTAAAGGTAACAATCCATCATGTGATTTCCATACAAAACATGGAGGTACAATGTTTTCATTAGAATTAATTACACCACCAAATAACATGTTAAATAAAATGAGTATATTAATGAATCCAAATCATCAACAACAACCAACGAATATAGCAAATATAAGAAAAAATTTAAACATTTTAACATATTTAGACTATTCATCAAATCAATTTAAAACAGTGCCATGTCAACAACATCAAAATAGTCATCCACATACTTTAGAATTTAAAACAAGTATTACGAAATTACCATCTGTTTTGGTATTAAATGTCAATTTAACAAATGAAGAATTTAAGATTATCAACAGTTTAAAACAATGGCTTGTACCTGAGTTTTATGCAATCAAAACTGCCAATAATGGATATAACTACAAACCAACTCCCCCAAATAATAACAATTATAAGAAATATGAATTATTAGGTTATGTATGTGAAATAAGTCATCAAACTGATAATTCAAGAATTGATTCAAATAATTTAGTTTCATTTGTTAAAGTCAATGGGTCTTGGATTTTCTTTAATGATTATTTAGTTATACCAATTGATGAAAAAGAAGTTTTTAATTTAAGTTATTCATGGAAAAAACCAGTCATTGTAATATATCAAGAAACAAATTCAATTGAAAAATTTGAATATTTTAATTATGAAAAACAAAATTTTAATGGAGATTCATTAATATTATATAGAGATCATTTTGTTGGAACAATAAGAGAAAATTATAAAAAACAATATAAATTATTAACAAAACAAGAAGCTCCAGAACCAGGGACATTAGTTGCAATAGATGCAGAATTTGTAACATTAAAACCAGAACAATTAGAAATTTCATATACTGGTATTAAAAAATTAATTAAACCAAAAGAATTATCATTAGCAAGAGTTTCAGTATTACGTGGAGATTTAAATTTAGATTCTACAAAATTTGGTAAAGCTTTTATTGATGATTATATTGCTCATACTTCTCCTATATATGATTATTTAACGAGTTTTAGTGGAATAGAAACAAATGATTTAAATTTGGAAAAATCAACCAAAAATTTAGTAACTTTACAAACAGCTTATAGAAAACTTTGGCTTTTGTTGAATTTAGGAGTTATATTTGTTGGTCATGGATTATATAATGATTTTAGAACAATAAATTTACAAGTTCCATTGAAACAAATTAAAGATACTTCAGAATTTTATTATAAATCAAGTTTTAAAAGACAATTAAGTTTAAAATTTTTAGCTTTCATTGTATTGGGGGATAAAGTTCAATTAGATAATCATGATTCAATAGAAGATGCTAAAACTGCTTTATTACTATACAAGAAATATATTGAATTAACAGAGAAAGGAGAATTCGAAAATATGTTGAATTATATTTATTCTGAAGGTAATAAGTTAAGATATAAAGTACCAGTAATATGAAACAAAATTTATAGAACTCCTTTAATCTCTAACTTATTCTGTACTATTTTACTAAAGACGACTGATCCCTCAAAAAAATTTTTTTAAAAAAGGAATTTTTAGGACCTGAAGAGTAAATTCAAACTTCACAATTTGTTTAAATGAAAAAATTAAAATGATATGATAAATTGAAGAGTAATTTTAAAAAATAGATAACCAAAATGTTTTTTTATATTAAAAAAAATATGCAAACCAATAAACTTCTAAACAGTCTATATAAAATTATGAACAGAAAGTAAACAACAGAAACTATCAAACAACTAACCTAAAATATACAATCTAAAAACCAAAAGAAACTTTTTTACCCTAAATAAGTTTAATATTGTGGATTTTAAAATATCTTATATTAAAGCCACTGCAATACCAGCAACAGCAGCAAAACCACCAACAACTAATTTAGAACCTGAACCTTCAAATGTAGAAACATCAGCTAATGAACTATTTGAAGCAGCTAATGATGATGTAAATAAAGTAGATTGAGCAGTTTCTGTAGCTAATACATTTTCGGTTGTTGAAACAGTTGGAGTTATTGTGAAATCAACATAAATATCTGATTCTGATGATGATGATGGTGATACTGGGACTGCAGCAATTGATGATGATGAGACAACTGGAGCAGCTGGAGCTGTAGCAACTGGAGTTGAGGAAGCTACTGCAGCTAATGATGATGATGAAACAATTGGAGCAATTGGAGTTGAAACATCAGCAACAACTTGTGAATCAGTTAATGGACAATAAGTAGTATAAACAGTTTCAACACCATGAATAGTAGTAACAACAGTTGATAAAGTAGAAGCAACACCAGCAATTGAAGAAGGAGTTGGAGCAATAACATCTGAAGATGATTCAGTTAATGGACAATAAGTTGTATAAACAGTTAAAACACCTTCAACAGTGGTTGAAGCAATTGATGGAATAACTTTATTAACAGTAGTTTCACATTTATTATCTGAACATGAAGTAATAGTTAATTCAGTTGTATAACTTTCATAAACAGTTTCCCATTCAAATGAAGTAGTAGCTAATGATGATGATACTAAAGTAGCAGCGATTGTAAATAATGTTGAGAATTGCATTTTTATATATTTGTTGTATATGAATTATTTAATTAAATGAATGAATATAGTTAGATCTTTAAAAGTTATGAAACTTATGAATATTGAATTAAAAAAAAGAAGAAAATAAAATTTATCATTGACATGAAAGGGAATTAATGATATATTTATAATAAAATCAAAAGTAGAAATATTTGTCAAAATTTTATATTAAATTTAAATTAAATCTTTCCATCGTGTAAAATAATAATATAACATGGCTGATACAAATTGATATTTCAATTATAATATCGAGTTTTTTCATTATTGGAAAGGAGTTGTTGTATAGTGAAAAATCGAATCTGAAACTTGATATTAAATAAAATAATAATAAATATAAAAAATAAATTGAAATTAAAATCTAAATTGACTACGCGTAACGCGTTCAGGAACCAATACCGTATATTTGTTAAATTAAATACCTTACATTAGTTAGCATATGGTTATATATTATATTAATAATAATTTGACATGATAATTGTGAAATAAAATAATAATAATTAAATTAATCAAAAGGTCCCTGTTTTAAAAATTAAATCAAGAAAAACAAAACAAAAACAAAAAAACAAAAACAAAAAAAAATAAAAATAAAAACAAACAAAAAATATAATTTTAATTTAATTACTTAACGCGATTTGTGTAATATTATTTAAATACTTTGTCGTGTCAGCTTTCTTAATTTTGTGACTACATTCTGGATGTTTTAAGTTTAATTTATTATATCAATTTATAACCATACATGATAAACTCTTCAAATACTCTACGTTTGACGATTTTTAAATGATTATCTGATGTAGTAAGGTTGTATATAGACTATGCAATGATATCAATGTAGTGGCTCAATGTTTGTTATATCAAACATCATATTTTTATATACATAGCCACGCGATTATTATTTATGTTCAAAAAAAAAAATACTTTGTTTCAAAATTCTTTTTACAAAAGTCTAGATCTAATTTTAATTTTAATTGAACGGAAAATTGTATGGTGAGATTTGAAAATATTAGAGTATTGAATCGTCAAAGTGTATTGTATCGTCAAAGTGTATTGTATCGTCATAGCAATACTTTTATATAACTTTATATGTCGCGTATAAATTTGCAATCTCATATTGTTTTATCGGAATATATTGACTGACGAAATTATTAGGCTTAAACCGTTCTTTTTGTATAAAGTAAAGAATAAGTTTTTTAATTAAATACCTCCAATTTCACAATTGACTCAAAGACTGAAAGCTTGAAAGCTTGAACAAATTTTTAAAGGTAATTTTCAAATAAAGATAAGAAAATAATGTCTACATTATATTTTGTTCTCTTGCTTCAATACAAAATACAAAATACACAAATTAATACATTAACACTATGTAGAATTATCAATATAATTCACTTCAATTATACAACTATACACTATTGTAGCAAAAAAATTTGAGCCGGGGGATTGACCATGGAACTTTGCTATCTCTGCCAATCCTTTATACTATAATTTTTTGATTTTTAAACATATCATAAATTTTTTTAATACGTTGAAAACTCACTAATGAAAGTACTTTAATAATAAACATCTCTTATATAAACTTTGATATCATTATTAAAAGATACCCCAATTATAGTATAAAAAATTGGCCATGTTATTAGCACCAACATAAAAACGATTTCATGAAGGATAATATGTACCAGTATTTTTGCCCGCACATGCATCGCATTTGACACAACCACTAGATCGAAGTGCTTTCAGTGAGTTAAAAATAAACTACAGAAATTTTCTCGGAAATCTGAATTTCAAATAAATCTTTGTAATCAAAAACGAAATCTAAAATGAAAATTGAATTTCATAAAGACTTATTGATAATTATTAAAAGTATGTTATTAACCAAACAAATAGTATTAACAGTAATCAAACCTATTTGATTGATTCATTTGGAAAGCAACTTTTAATGAAATTTTTCGATTTGTTTAAAATCAATTTGTGAAAAGTATCGTGATATTCATACTCCTAGAACCAATGTTGATGATGTCTCAAAAATCATGAAATATTCTTAATAGAATTAAGTTAAAACCGATTAAATTTATAAAATTCAAAAAAGAACGGGAATAATTTGAGTTTTATTTATATTTCAAATTTATTTATATTTTTTATTTAGATCTACATAATATTATTTATTTATTTTATTTATTTATTTTATTTATTTATTTTATTTATTTCTTTTATTTATTTACACTTTCTAATTTATAGATTGAGGGGCTTTTCTATCACGATCATATTTTAAAACCATGAAATATAAATTTATTTTATTAATTAAATTAAATAATCATTACAAATTTTAGTATAATTTGCTTGAAATTTAATACAATTGATTTTATAAAAATTATAGATGAGAATTCTTCGATGTAAAGTTCAGAATATTAGTTTCAATTTATCTAATTCTCTATTTCGCGTTAAAAATTAAATGTATTATTTATATTTGCAGTTCAAATCTTGAAAAATAACAATTAAAATGATGTAAATTAAAATAAGAGATGAGTGATTGACTTCAATAACAAGTAGTACTCATCAATATATAATAATGCGTTGATTACTTCTCATTATTAACGATCATAAATTTGTTACAAATTTTTCTCTAATTTTGTTATAAAAATGGAACAAATTTCTGAAGATTAATTTCACTATACTGATAATTCAATATAAAGAGATTTAAATCTACAAGTGGATTATCCGTTCTTTCAACAAACATACAACATATAAAATTTCATACATTAAAATCTATATAAATTTCGAGACCCTATTTTTTCAAAGTGAAGGGCAGACTCGGTCTAAAGTATTTATCTAAGGATATTGCCAATGCTTTCCACACACTATAATTCTTTAAATTCTTTGAGATATCATTATGTTCTGATGATACATCAAAAAATTCATAAATGAAATACTTTAATAATTGACATCTATCTTTTAAAAAATAGTAGATGCATTATATGAATACCCCTATTATAATATATGGAATAGCGACTACGACCAAATAATGCTAACCAATAATTTAATAGAAAGTTACCACAGTGTATTTAAAAAAAAAATTCCTCAAACAAAAATTCGAGCAGGAATCGTTAAATTGAATTTAAAGTAAGTAACATAAACTTCACCTTAATCATATTTCAAATTCAAATCTAAAATGAAAATATAATTCATAATAGACTTTTAAAATGAAAATTATAATAATACTATAATTAACCAAATAAAACATAAATTTAATCAAATTTTAAAATGAAATTTGATTGATTCATATGGAAAATTATTTATATTTGATTAAACATTACTTGAGCAAAATTCAAAAATCAACATAGTGAAAAAGTATATCAACATTTATATCATTTGAATTAAAAGATATAGAAAAGTTGAGAATAAAGTGAGATTTTGTTTTATATTTATTTTATTTATTTATTTATTAATTAATACGCGTTTTAATTAAAATTTGAATTAATATATAATTATATTATATCATAATATATAGTCTACCATAATAAATGTTTTTTCTAAAACATATAAATTTATAATACAATCAATTGAATAATTTAAACTCTAATTGAACTGCAAACAATTTTATAATTGCAATAAAGACTTTAAAAAAAAGTCCAAAAATAGATAATAAATGATAAAGTAATTTAAACTAATATTTTTAGAGATCAAAAAACTACATTAATTTTAAATTTCAAAATACAGAATACATAATACAAATTATTTGCAAAAACTTCAACAGTTTCAGCATAAACATATATACAAACTTTGAGCCTTCAACAGCTATTCCGGACACACACTTTCCCGATACTAAGTATTACGCTAACTCTTTACAGTATAGAATAAATCTTTAACTAATCAGAAATATCATAGTAATGGTATATTCCTTATTTAATTATGATACGTCAATTAACCAATTATGAAATACTTCAGTAATAACATTTTTGGGTCTAAATGAATTACTTAAAACTTATTTCAATTATACTGTAGTAGTAAAGTTTTGATCGAATACAAAAATAGCATTCATCGACTCACTTGTACTCAATAGACCGCACCAGAACCGATTGCTTTAACCATTAAGCTATAAAGGCTAAGTATCCATAATATAGAAAAGGTTTAAGCTTGCCACACTTGCCATATAACCCAGCCATTAGATAAGCAGATGTTCTAATCCTAAGAATAGTCAACACAAATCTTTGGAATATTAACTTTAAGTAAATGATATATGATAATAAATCTTGTAATGAAAAATTTCATAAAGACTTGATAATCAATATGTTTAAGATTTTCATTGACCAAATAAATATGTTGAGGATAATCAAAATTCAATAAATTCATATGGAAAATAAAAAGTCAATATCCAATTTGTAGGTCTCAATTTACCGGCCCTTGCCAACGATAAATCTAAAAAATTTCATTGGAGTAATGCAAAAGATATTGGTGTAAAAAAAAAAACAAGAATAAATAAATTGATGAAATAATTTTTATATTTATAATTTTTATAATTTTTTTTAATTAAAACACATTTTTTAAAATTATTGCGTAGTATTAAAAACAGACTATTATACATACTTTTTTTACTTTAAATTTTTACATTATATCATATTCACGAACTGATTGACAAAGTTAACAAAATTCAAATTAATGAACTGAGAATTAGGGAGTAAATTGCTAAGGATGGTAGAGATAATCTACATGAATTTTTCGAATTGTTACATAATACATAATACAATTTAAATTTACTTTATTAATATAAGAACATAAGTAAGACAAATGAACTTAAAAAGTATTCTTTGTTCCACAACATTTTCAAACACCATTGTGCCAGAACTAGTTTAAAAATCATAACGCAAGTATTAGGTGAAAATACTTTCATGTGCAACAGCAAATCATATAGTTTCTGGAGGGTTGATACAAAAACACGAAATAGACATATGAATTTAGACGCATTCTTCCTCACCGTTCTCACTGCCAGATTGAGACACAATAAATTTTTATATACCTTAATCTCTTTCCAACTTAAAATCATTAGCTCTTATAAATATCATAGATGAAAACTTCATGAACAAAATAAAATATCGTCCTAATGTTCCAATTGTTTATGATACATTTAAAAACCATTAACGAAGTACTTTAATAATCAACATAATTAAATGTGATTACTAAAGAACACTCCGACTAAAATTGTAAGAATTAACAAAAACTATCAGTGTATGTCAAACAATAATTCCAGTAAAACTTTCAGTGAAGAACTGAAGTAAATCATCTGAAAATACATATTATACTCCCAAAGGATTTTCATGAAAAATTTGATCACAGATATTAAAAAATAAGATCAGCAAACCATTAACATAATAGTCCATTAAATCTTCTATAAAAATCAAAAATTAAATCTTAAACGAAAAACTATCAAGTTCAAAAAAGACTTATTGATGATTATATAAAATCAGTTATTAACCAAATAAATATGAAAAGTTGTAATCATAATTCCAAATCGATTTGATTAATTCATAAGGATAACAAAGCGATACAATAGCTTGGTCAATGCGACTTTGAAATTTATCATCTAGACATCAACACTGCTTACCTCAATGCGGACTTATACTCCATCCAATTTAATCCTGATCTTCACAATTGACAGCCTTGAATGTTGGTAAAATATCTAAGGGCATTCATAAATGCTGGTTATCACTCAAAATATTGAATGACTAAATTGTTAATGAAAAAAATATTTATTTTAAAAAGCAAAAACAAATAATATACGTTTATATGAGATCATAAATATATATCAAAGTACACTACCCAATGATTTTTTACAGGATAATTCGACGTTATTTATTTATCGAAATTTTTAGAGTTTTCAATCATATAGTCTTTTAATCATGATAATCTCAGTTCAAGTTTCCACATTGAGATTTAACTATAAAGAATTGTATAAAAACTCTAATGTTTAATATAGAAATTAATAAGTCTAAGTAAAGATCGAGTTTTAATCTCTCGCACTGAAAAATGTCAAATCCAATATATTAATAATAAAGTTATCCACAATTAAAAAGACAACTCAATCTGCATCGAATATAGCCACCTCCGCCACCAATTAAAATGAGCGAGAGACCAGAAACAATAGTACATGATACACCACAACCACCATATCCAATACATGGAAAAGCTTCAATAATATCGGGATTTGGTAGAGGATCAAGTGAATTAGGTATACCAACGGCAAATATTCCAATAATAGATGAATCAATAAATAATTTACAAACTGGTATATTTTATGGATGGGCTAAAATTCATCCAAATCCTGAATTAAAAGATTCAACAGAAAAAAGAATAGATGGTAATGAAATTGTTTTCAATCATGGTAATAAATTAAATCAACAAGAATTATGTATATTCCCAATGGTAATGTCAATTGGTTGGAATCCATTTTATCATAATAAACAAAAAGCAGCAGAAATTCATATCATAAATAAATTTAATGATAATTTTTATGGTGCTAAAATTGAATATATTGTTTTGGGATATATTAGACCTGAATTAAATTATACAACAAAAGAAGCTTTAATTAATGATATAAATTTAGATATTAAAATTGCAAAAGAAATTTTATCAAAACCTGGATTTGAAAAGTATAAAGATGAATTGAAGTAGGAGTTGGTGGTATATTGCATTAAAAGTTTTAAGTATCGTGTGATTGTTAAAGTCACTTAAATGCTTATAATTTTATAGAAAAAACGTTGAATTATAATGTAACAGATTTATGTGTGTATTTATGTATATTGTGTAGCGTTAATTAAATTTAATAGAATATCATGATTATGTTTCAAAAGTTTAGTTCAAAAGTGACTTTTACTTACATTTATTGTGCCTCATTTTTTAGAACATTTTTAATTTTTTCGGATAAATGATCGTAAGAGATTTTAATTTTTACACAAAGATTATTTAATTATCGATAAAGAGAATATTGTGAAAAAAAAATGATAGCAATCTCATTTATATTATTCAAATCAAGATAAATTTATATATAAAAGAATACAAGAAAAATCTGAAACAGATCTAAATATATCAAGATCTTTTTAAGACTCAAATTATTTCATACCATTACAATCTATTTATTCAATTCAAGAAAATAGCTAAGAAATATCAAGATAATGTACTAATAAAAACAATAACTTAAAAATAAATTATTATCACAATATCGCTATTTTATTATTATTCTTGATATAATGCTACTACTATTATCATTATTTTATTTATTTAATCTGTCATTTGCATTTTCCAAATTATCACCATTAGAAATAGATTTAGACCAATGTTCATTACCAACAAAATTAATTTCATCATCATCATCAAATCAAATATGTAAATATATTGAAAAAAATTGTAATACTAGTTATTTTAAAATTTCACAAATTTTTTATTGTAAATATAATAATTTAATATCATTAATATTAATATCATGTTTAATATTGATTGTTTTATGTTTAATTTTATTATCATTAAGTATATTAGTTTCAAATTATTTATTTAAAAATCTAAATGAATTAACTCAAAAATTTGGTTTAAATAATCAAATTTTAAGTTTCATATTGATTCCCTTGACAAATTCATTTCCTGATTTAATTAATTATTTTATTGTTTTAGAACTGGGGAATTCAAATTTAATTATTGGTCAATTAATGGGGAGTATACTAATAATGTTTACTATTATAATTGGATTCATATCAATTATGAATAAAAATTATATCGTTGAACAACCTAAACTTTTGATAATAGATTTATCTTGGATATTGGTGGTGTTAATTTTATTTTCATATGTTTTATCAGATGGTAAAATCACCAAAATTGAGTGTCTTGTAATGTCAATTGTTTATATTTGTTATATCATATTCTTGAGTGTTTTTGATAAAGAAAAAATTAAAAATTTCGATGAAGAATTGTTAATTCAATGTGATGATCATGAACATATTTTAGAACAACCTTATAATATTGAAGATGCTTTGGACATAATATCAAATGATGAAAGACAATATGGATCTATACAAAGTGTTTCAAGAACTCCCTCACCAAGAAACTCTCCAAGATCTACTCCATTAAATTCAAGATCTGCTTCACCTTTACCAACTCCATTACCAACTATTATATCAGTGAAATCAAATGAGAATGATTATTTATCTGTAAATTATATACCAAAGGATAAATCACCTGTAACTACACCATTTGTATTATCCAGATCATGTTCATATCATCAACCGAAACCAAAACTACTTACTTTAATTTTCCAATACGTTTGTAATTGCATTGATTTTGTGTTAATATTTTTGATACCATTTCATAGATGTATTGAAAATGAAGACTCAAAATGGAAATCACTGGTGAGGCATAATTCATTAATGAAATTTTGGTATTTTTTTGAGATCCCATTATTAATAAATTATCAATTTTTCCAACTTAATATAAATTATGTAATTTTGGGATTAATTGTAACTTTTCCAATAGTATTTACATTTGATTATTTAAAACATGATCTTAAAATTATATTTATTTCAGTATTAGGTATTGTGACAAGTCTAATTATAATTTCAAACATTTCAATTCATATTTTACAAATTTTAAAAAATTTAGGATTAATTTGGAAAATTTCAGATTATATATTAGGATTATTAGTTTTTTCAATAAGTAATTCCATTAATGATGTTATTACGAATATAACATTAGCAACAAAGATTAATCCAATATTAGGTATAAATTCATGTTTAGGTACACCTTTATTGATCATTTTATTAGGAATTGGTTTCAATGGGTACGTTGTTATACAACAAACTGGTAAATCTATAAAATTTGATTTAAATTCAAGTGTTATATTAAGTACAACATCTTTAATAATTACTATAGTTTTTATTTTAATTTATTTACCTTCAAATCATTGGAATTTTGATAGGAAATTGGGGATTGGGTTAATTGGTTGGTATTTTTTAATTGCTTTTATTAATTTATATTTAGAATAAAATAATATATATTATATTCTAGACAGTTATTTATTTTTAAATGCTCATTAATTGATTGTAATTTTCTTTGAAATCAGGTCTTTTGATGGACGTTTGTACTGGTGATAGTAAATTTATTGCTTTGTCGTAGTATGTTTGACCTTTGAATTCTTTAAGTTCTTCTATCAATTTCAATTTTTTATCATTATCGATTGAGTAATAAGTTAATACATTGAAAAACCAATCATTTTGAGTTTCTTGTATTATAGTCTTGAAAGTTTCTATTAAATGATCATCATCACTATGATTTAAGATTCTTTCGATGTTTATTAACTTCTCATAAATTGGTGTAGGAACAGATATATTATATTTCAAATAATTCAAAATTAAATCTTTTGCTCTTAAATATTGTTTCATAAATAATTCTAAATCTACCAACTTGAGTAGGATTTTATAATTACCTAATAATTTCCAACCTTGTATTAATACTTGTTTCGCAACATTATATTTTTCATGATATATGTAAAAATCAGCTAATTTAATCCATGAACTTGGGTATGTAAATGTAATATATATGTATCTCCAATAATTCATTTCGATATATGCAAAAGGATAGTTTTTTAGTTGTAAAAAATCAAAATATAAGTCCCAATTATCTAAATTTTGCCTCGATATAAATTTAAAATCATTGAAATGTTTCGTTATTTTTTTTTCAAATTGATATAATTCATAAACTTTAAATTGTGTTGTAATATATGCATCAATGAATGTTTTTCTTAATTGTACAGCTAATGTTTTTGGATCTTTTCCTCTATCTTTTTCAGGAACTATATATTTCAAATTTGATTGATATTTTGGCTCTGCTAATTGACTTATAATTTCGAAGTATTTTTTGTAGAAGAATTCATAATGATATAATGGTATTTCAATGATAACTCTCAATAATGTAAAATATTTTTGTTTGAATTGATTTTCATCATTTGCATAATTATCCAAAAATGATAGATATAAATTATAAAATTCATATGAATAAAAATGATACCCGATTAATTTTCTTGCTTTTTCAAATAACCCTAAAATTTCATTTTCATTATCACTAATTGTATTAATTTTATATTGTAAAAATGAAATCCATGATTCAATACAATATTTCAAGTACGTAAAACTTCTTTCATATATTTGTAAAGATACGTTAGTATTACCTAATTTAAATTCCCATTCAGCATATTTTATCCAATATATATAATTAAATGGATATTTCCTCAAGAATTTTTCATATGATATACGTAGTATTTCTAATTTATTTGGTGGTGTTGATTTCGAAATTCCTTGCTTGTTGTTATATTCTGCTGATTCTATTAATTGTTGCCATAGTACGAAATTATCTGGATCTTTTATAAGTTCTAGTGATACATCATTCCATTTTTTGGGTTGCTGATGTTGTGACATTCCAATTAAGGATCTAGGTGTTGTATTTTAAAGTAATGATAAAATTTGGTTGTAAACTTAAACTTAGTGTACTAATTTTTTCTCTAATTTTGATATTGTTTCAAATTATATATTAATGATCTGGAAATTATATTTTAGAGTCAAACGCTACGTCAAAGTTGAGAATGAAAGAGTAGCATAGTGAGAATCGTATTTTTTTAATCTTTACAGCTGATCTGACGTTCAATTGTCAAAGGTAATTGACTTACATGTATTATTCGAAATTTTCATATTTACTACTGTTATCATAATCAATTTGAGAAAAATTTTATGTTGCAAAACCATTACATCACAATAGCGTATCATCTGTACATAAATCACCACTACCACCACACAACAGATGCCAGAAGAAGAAGAAGAGTTATCTTTAGGATTATTTGAAGAACCAACTGATTTTTTACCACCACCACCACAATCACATTTTGCAACATATGAAAGAAAACTAGAAATTGTTGATCCAAAATCAATAAAAATGAAATTAGTTGGAAAATCTCCATTATGGGGTCATTTATTATGGAATGCAGGTATTTTTACAGCAGATTATATAGATTCACATCCTGAATTAGTTGAAAATAAAAGAGTTTTGGAATTAGGTGCTGCTGCTGCATTACCTTCATTAATTTGTTCATTAAATAATGCATCTGAAGTAATTGCAACTGATTATCCGGATCCAGATTTAATAAGTCATATTGAATATAGTTTTAATGAATTAGAGAAACAAGCGAAATTAAGTGAATATAAGGTTAAAGGATATATATGGGGTAATAATGTTAATGAACTGATTTATGGATCAAAAGAACCTTTAACAGATGAATTAAAATTTGATTTAATAATACTATCAGATTTAGTTTTCAATCATACAGAACATCATAAATTATTAACAACTTGTCGAAATTCACTTAAGAGAAGCGGTAAATGTTTAGTTGTTTTTCTGCCTCATAGACCTTGGTTATTAAAAGATGATTTAAGCTTTTTTGAAACTTGTAAAGAATATCAATTTAAACCTGAAAAAATCGATTTAATTAATATGAAACCAATGTTTGTTGAAGATGAAGAAACTGCAGAAGTTAGATCAAGAGTGTATTCATATTTTTTGATCCCAGAATGGTAAGTATAGATATTGTTTATAGACCTTATGTAAAAGATACTTTAATAGACATATTAACTACATTAACAATTCTTAGTTACAGATTACAAATTGAAAATATACATTAAAAAAATATAAATGATTTATGACCAAATCCCCATTTTTATTAAATTCATCATAATAACATATGTGTTATTTATCAACACATTCTATTGTTTTGTTTTTATTTAGTTTTTGAAATTAATTAAATTTAAGCAGATTGAGCATTCATTTTTCTTTTACCATTGGTTAAGGTAACATTGACGAATCTTCTAGTATATAATAATCTCATGTAAGCTCTACCTTGTGGTTTTTTTGGTTTTTCTTGTTTTTCAACTTTTGGAGTTTGTGATTTAACTTTACCAGCACGAGCTAATGAACCGTGGACTTTTCCCTATAAATGATGTTAGTATATTGTAAATACATTTTAAAAACTATGTTCCATGAAGTCTTAGTAGTTTCAGTTTTTGATGAGTTGAGTAATTTTACAAAAGTAAACATTAAAATTGATTCTTTCCAATAAATTTATCCCTTTGCCACATTTGGATGATTTAGAATTTTCCCACTTTCACTTTCATGACGTTCGTATTACTAGTTTCTGGTGATTATGAATAGATTAATGAAAGGAATTCTCGTGACTGCGTTACATGATCGTAGTTGGTTGCTATAATAATTCATTTATACATCTCCTCTCTTATAGTCTTTGGTTTTACTAATTTAAGTTTCCATATCGTTGAACTGATTGATTCATTCCATAACGATCGTTTCTGACTTTACTACTACTTGATACTTCATTGAATCCATTAAATTGGGTATATAATCACATACCATATTGACGTTGTTGTATTAGTTATTACTATCTAAAAGGACTTTTGCTAATAAAAATTTTATTAAAAATTGTCACTTAATTGTTCTCTCTGTTTCTCTCTTTCTTAAGTATGTAGTGTAATTTTGTCAATTATATGTGTGCGTGTTTGGTATAAAGGTCTTGAAAAGCGCGCAGCACTCGCGTGGTTTACCCGGATATAATTTTAGGGCAACAACCCTAATCTAAAATGATATAGATTGATTAGATAACAAGGTTTAATGATATACTGATGATCGACTATCAAGCTTGTAGTACATAGCATTTCGAGAAATAGGGGTTCTCAGTTTTACTTGAGGTTTAAACCATAATTTTATTAAGTTTTTATTTTATTATAATGTAATGTTTAAGAACTAAATATTCGTTTAATCTACTCTATTTTAATCTAATCAATATAGCGAAGTTTTCAATATCATACCTAAAGTCACTAATATAACAGATATAATCAAAAATATTAGCACCATTATACCTAATCTAGTAGCAGGGTAAAAATTTTTAGTTAACAATTTCTGAACATAAAAATACCTATTGAATCCAAATAATAAAGTTAATATTCCAATTATTATAAATATAGCACCTAAAGGTTTCCCATATTTTTTCAAATCATCACCTTTTAAATCATTAGCTAATAAAATAATTGAATTAGTAGTATGAACTTTTGTATTTGGTTTTTCTAATCTAAATAATTGAGTTACTCCAATACCTAAAGTTATAAATGATAATGATGTTCTTAACCAAGCTAAAAATGTTCGTTCGTTGGCCATATGATCTCTTGCTACTGATCCTTTGTTTTCTAGTGTTAATGATTTGTAATCTAATAGGTCTAATGATACATGAGTTTCATCTATTATATCGTCATTGTTGTTAGGTTTGTTTTGTTTTTGTAGTAATGATTCTGCTGTTTCTAATTGTCTTGGTTGTTGTGATTGTCTTGATGTTAAGTTTCCAGATAGTGATGATGATGATCTTTCTGTTAAACTTGATAATGAAGCTGATGATCCTTGTGTATTTGTTCTAATTGCCGACGACGGTAATAGTGACGGTGATGTAATTATTTTTTGATTGTGATTGTTATTATTATCATTTGTATTAAGAAATTGTGAGTTCTTCGGTGATGTAGGATCTTCTAATTTTAAAGACATTATTTTAAATGATTACTGAATATTTATTCTATTCATTAACGAGTAACATGTAGATTATATATATCAATTTAAATTCATTATCTTTTAAGGTTGACGTGATATAATAATGTAACTAATATAATAATAAATAAAGTTTTATTATTAATCATTTTGTGTGACTTTATTTAAGAGGTTAAGATTTATTTAGAAGAAAATGATTTTAAATTAATAAACTGTGGTTGTAATTGTCTACGAGATAAGGGAAATTTGAAATAGTATTTAATTAAAGATACGAGAAATGAAATTCTGGTCTAATCAATCTTAATATACTACTAAAATCTTTTTTTATGAATTTGATGTCGAATAATATTTAATTAAATTGTTTAAAAAACTTTATTATTTAAGAATTTGGTAACAAAACTGAACCAAAATAAAGCTTATCAATGAATTTCATATAATAGATATTTTATTATACATCAATATAAAAAATTATCTGTAAATCATCTAAAAACTTCAAGATGATTAATTTGCAAGTTTTAGAACATCACTTCAACAAATTGTCTTTTGATCAATTTAGAAAGTTGTTTATCAATTTATTATCTGTAAGATAGCGCAAGAAAGTCGACAAACCAAGCATTCAGTAATTCATTACAGACAAATAAAGATGTAATTAAACTTAATTTATGTTCTTAAAGGACCCAAGTCACAAGGCATCTAACCAAGATTTTGATTTGAAACATCTCTGATAAAAGATTTACTCACAATTATCAAATTTTTATTGAACGTAAGACTAAATTATATTTGTTTCAGATATCTTATAATATTGTGATTTATGACACAAAATACAATTAGATTGCAAAAATTTATGA
Organism: Lodderomyces jiufengensis; assembly: GCF_024610255.1. Taxonomy (NCBI): domain Eukaryota; kingdom Fungi; phylum Ascomycota; class Pichiomycetes; order Serinales; family Debaryomycetaceae; genus Lodderomyces; species Lodderomyces jiufengensis. The sequence continues at coordinate 1,091,095 of NW_026261559.1, read as the reverse complement.
CAAAATTGGTAGCAAAAATTTTACCAGTTTATTATTTACGTTATCAATAATTTACTATTTATAGAATAAATACTAGAATAAATATAATAAATTATTATAACTTGCATTTCAGTTGTTGAAACAGAAAAATCACAAACATACATTTACTAATTGAGATTTAGATTTTAAGAAAAGCCAAGAAGAGAACTAAATCAAAAACTCAAAAAAAATTAAAACTTAATTTAACCCTTTCACGATGAATGAATCTTGGCATTAACTTTCATAATTTTGACAGCAAATAAATTATGGCTACTATAAATAAATCATTAACTTTGCAACTTAAAGATCTTAAACGAACTTATGCTCACAACTGAAAATTTCAAGCTTATACGATTATAACGAATAAATTCTTTTATTTATTAAATTGTTATTATTAATTTTTTATCTATAAATTTAACGTATAAAAGTTTAAATAATTATTTTGAAAAGAAAACCTATTATTAACTATTATAGGCTTATGAATATGCAAGTTTTTTGATGACGATGAAGGATATTATAACGATATTCCCTTTTCTATATTCTAAATGAACAAAATTGATGAGACAATAAATACAAAACTTAAAGTCAAGAATTTTGTAAAAAATGACAACCCAAATTCTTGTTTTTGATCACCAAAGTAATTAAATGATAATGCTTTTAAATTTGAGCCAGAACCTTGACTTATTGTTATCATATCATAACTTCTTATATCTCCAATTTTATGACTACCACTAGTTAAACTACCTAATCCAATTGCTCCACTCGATACCAGTTCTTGATTTTCAGTATATGTGGTTATAAATGATTGATAATATGTTGATTGAGTTGTTTGTGTTACACCTAATGAATCAGTCCCCGTTACCCAAACTAATGTTGGTGATACTGAAGTTATTGTGGTTGCTGCTGTAGTTTCAGTAGTATCAGCTATTGAAAATGAAATTATGAATGAAAATATGAATGTGAGTATATATTGTAATTTGAAAATCATGATATTGTGATAATCTATAATTATATGGGTGATTTGTTGTAGAAATGCTCTATGAACGATTTGTATAATGATAATATGTAAAAGATGTTATACAAAATTTAAACGAATGAATATGAATTAATGAATGTATGGTATAAGGGTTGGTAATTAGGTTGATTAAGTTGATTAAAGTTGATTAAAAGAAATGAAATTAAAAAAGTAAATGCAAAAAGTATATGAATAAGTCTATAAGTAATAATGTTATGTATCAAATATGAAATAAATAGTAGTAAGGGATCATTTCTAATTATATATATAATTTAAATTAATGATTTATAAAATTTTTTGAAATTATGTTACAAAAATTGCAAAAAGGAAAGTGATACAAAATTGTTATAATTGCAAAAAAAAACAATTGATTTTGTATTACATTTGTTCTGTTACACAAAATTAATTTATTATAATAAATTATTATTAATATTTTTAGTAAATTTTAAATGAATTAATAAATTATATTTATAAGATCAAAGATTAAAAGTTATAAGAATTGAGAAAGGGCTATGACATACTAAATTAGTTCAAACCATTCCCATTTCAGGTAAAGGACCACTTAATGATCTGTTAATTGATAGGAAAAAGAAACGACTTGTAAGCAAAGACTATTGAAACATCAAATGAAAAAAAGAAATGTTTAGGGAGAGATTTTCGTTAATGAACATCGTGTTACAGAAATTAATTAATAAATCTTTGTTATTGATTAAGACAACAAAGTTATTATCACATTGATCTTCAAATATAATAAACAGTTTTTACATGAGAAAATTAATCATGTACTAAGTATTAATTTTTTTCAGTAAATATTTATAAACTTCAAAAATTTTAAACCCTTAAAATTAATAAGAAAAATTCAAAAATATTTTTTAATTTTAATTTATGTAAAAATTATGCTTTTAGTGTTAAATTATCAACTATATTCACAAATACAAAAAAACTCTTGATACATACATTAATAATAATATTTAGATTTAAGTAATTTATCTTCTGAAAATTTCAGGAGTTCAATATGATATATTAAGGTGAATTATCTGAGCTTTAATTATCAACCAAGTTTTAAATTTTTTAGTTTATTAATAAACTGTTGCTCCTTTATAAAAAGTATTTGAACTTTCCCTTAGTTTCCATAACTATTGCTACTTCGTAATTTTAACAATTAATTGATGATGCTCGTATATACATTCATCAATCATCATCTTTACACCATACATAGAGCAGGAGTACTTCATTAATCTAATGATGAAGATACATACATAAGATTAGATGAAATCGTTTTTTGTGCTCAGTAATTATATTTTCTTGATTAAGCTTACAAGGCTAATTTTTTTGGTGCAGACTAAATTTGAATGTTTTTTTACAATTAATACCCTGTGATTTTGAACCAATTTAAAAAATGATCAACCAAATATAACTTACAACAGTACCAACGTGTTATGATAGATAATGCAAATATTGTAAACTAAATGACAAGAAATTACATTTCCACCCAATCTATTTTTTGTAAAAATTATGCTCAATGTATTAATTCGTAAAAAATCTCGAGAAAAATTGCAAAAATTTTAAAATCAAATAAACAAGAGAGATACTAAAAGGAAGAAAAATTATCAGAAATAGGTTGTTTGTTAATAAGTAGAAGATAAGCCAAAATTTAATTACTGAATTAAAAAAGCAATAATTAAGGATACATGTTTTACGATTACAGCCATGCTTTGTTTCTATTAATATAATAACGTAAATATTTACTTAATCATTTACTAAATTTGCAAATCATTCTTTTCATTTCTGGTTGAGCATAGATGTTGAATAACTTACAAATTGGTTGTTTTTTAGTCTGGCTTCTAGTTTTCCTTTTACTTCTCGATAGTAAAAACCCTCGATAATTTTTCTTAAACCTTGTGAGTGCTATGATACAATTAGACTCTAATGCCAAATGATATCATATCTATACTTCATTTCTTTCCAAGATTTTTCTTTTGTTTCACTTTTGCAAAACAATCTTTTCTGCGTATAAATTTTATTCCGGTTGTCGGAACTATCGTAAAAACTTTAAACAACAATAAATATGACATATTATAATTAAACTGAACAATAGAAAGAAAACATTAACTTTTTGTATAACTCTTTGACTCAATTATAAGCGACAAAATTATGAACAATGTTAAAAACAATCAAAGTTGAAAACAATTGAGCAATAAATTATCTATATTTGAAAAGTTTTCAAATTTTTAGAATTTCGTTTCTGTGTGTTTAGATAGGATTTAGCTAAAATTTAAAGCCATGAAAGTACATAGAGTTTAAGAGCACAAACCTCGATTAGTCGTAAGAACTTTGTATTAGTGGCTCATGAGTTTTAAGGTTAATCACTTGTGAGAACTGAGCCTTGAATCTAGCATCTAGATGGACATTTGATAAACATATAAAGTATTGAAAAACCAGTACTGTTCAATAAATAAGGGAGTATAACAATAAGTACAAAACAAAATAGGTTAACGTCCCATTTTTCAATCTGTAAGCAAAATTAATCTCAACATCTTCCGTAAAACTAATTATCCACAACTACCCGTAAATACTTACTCAAAACCTACTGAAGTGAAAAAAAATTTGACGCATTTTTTATTCTTTATTTTTTATTATCAATTGTTTCATATTGAACGCGTAAAATTAAATATGACGTTTTTGTGTTTTGTGTGATAATTACACACAACTTTAAATTTTTTGCAATCATTTTCCTCAAATTTTTAGATTAGAACTAAAGAGAAGTTTTACACGCCACGATGTTTAAAGTAAATTACATATCACTAATTTTAACCCTCAAATATTTAATGTATAATCCAAAATGAGAGTTGTTATCTTTCAAATTGAGCAGCTTTCCTTATGAAATTCAAATTCAAATTATATGACGATATGTTGTTTACACTTTGTATAAAATCTTTATATCTCACTTATTCTCTATTGAAAGTTATAAATCGAGTTGCACAAAAAGAGAAATGGAACTTCTTCCGTCCCGTGCTTTTCATCAAAAGGTTTGTACGTTGGAAAGAGGTCTGTGATTGATTGATTTGTAATCTTATTGATTGATGTGAGAACTAATGCCATTGCCTGAAGTCGAGGGTCGCAAATAAGACGTTAATTTTCATTAATGATTATATTATATCTGTATTTAGATTTCGGTCTATATACTATACTATACAAAATAGTCAACAAGAGGTTTTTTACTAGGTATAGCTTCGTTATTATTAGTAGCAACAGCTTCAAAAACTTTAAATTCTTTACTCAAATCATCATTAATCAACAACACACTAGCAACATTTCCACATCTATAACAATAATTTGGAGCTGACCATACCGTAACTAATTTTTGATCAAACATTTCTTTATATCCTTCCATAACTAATTGATGAGCTCTTGTTATAAATTTAAATTTATTCTTGTGAAGAAATTTATCAACTTCATTTGATCCAAATAAGAAACCAGCACCTCTTGGAGATATAGACCATCCTTGTAAATTATCTTCAGGATCAGACCATAATAAATCACACATTGATCCTTCATGTGGTACTTCTTGTTTTCTATTTAATTTTCTTATTTCATCAATAGTATCAATATCAGGACTTAATCCTCCATGAATTGCAAATATAGAATTATTTATAATTGCACCTAAACTTAAATAATCAAATACTTCACAACAATTTCTCCATACATTTATGGACCCATATTTTCTCATACATTCATCATAAAAACCATACACCATTGTTATTGTTCTTGATTCATGATTACCTCTTATTAAGTATACTTGTTTAGGATATTTTAATTTAAGACATATTAATAAAAGAAAAGTTTCTAATGAATAAAAACCACGATCAACGAAATCTCCAAGAAACAAATAATTTTGATTTGGATTGGATAGGTCCCCACCTATTTTTAGTATTGTTATTAAATCATGTAGTTGACCGTGAATATCTCCACATATAGTAATTGGTGTTGATAAATTTTGTATATTTGATTCATCTATTAATAAATCTATTGTTAATGAACATAGTTCTTCAATTATTGATTCTTTTATAAATTTACATTTTTTTATATCTTCAATTGTTCTGGAAATTGTTAGTAAATTAGTACTCCAAGTGAATTCAAGATATTACTTACTCATCGAGGTCAACCATTTGACATTAATCATTTATGATATTGTACTTAGGCGTGTCTATATATTTTTTCGTTATCGTAAAGATTATATCATAATAGTGAGACCAATTTTGTGCTATAACTAGACGCATCGAATACTTAAGTAGTTCTATTCTATACTTATTAAAAATTAATTTATTTATTATTAAAAAGACTATAAATATTACAAATACATATTAAAGAATTGAAACGTACCCAAAACCACAATCCATTTCTTAAACTTACCTTGTTCTTGTTGGTAAAGTATATTTTTGAAATTTAGCTTGTAATTGTTTTTTTATTGTAACTTTTTGAGCACCAACAAAACTATCAATACTTACTTTTATAGCTCTATTTATATCATTTTGTGAAACAAAATCACTTAATCTCATCTTGGCAAATGATTCAGCAATTCTCAATATACTTTCTAAATGACGTACTGTTATTGGGAATGAACCAGTGCTTATACTTTCTTTTCTCAAATCTGCATAAACTTTTGCAACTTTATCCATATCCATTTGATGTAATTTTGGATGACATTTAATTCTTGAATATTGAATATATTTAATTAATAAATCTTGTGAAATTGGTGAAATTTCTTGTTCTTTTTGTTGCTTTAATTGTTGAATTTTTTCCAGTCTTGTTCTAGAAGCCTTTTCATCTAATAAATCTTCCATATCTTCATCTGACATAACATCATCTATATTTGAAGGATGAGATCTCATGTGTGAATTTATAACAAAATTTGCTAATCTTTCATCTGATTCTGGATTTACTAAATCTCTTACAACACACAATATATCAAATCTTGATAAAATTGGTTCTGTTAAATTAACATTTTGTGATAATGGTAATGTTGAATTATATCTACCACCGTTTGGATTTGCTGCTGCTATTATTGCACATCTTGCTTGTAAAGTTGTAACTATACCTGCTTTTGATACTGAAATAGTTTGTTGTTCCATAGCTTCATGAATTGAAGTACGATCTTGATCATTCATTTTATCAAATTCATCAATCATACAAGTACCTTTATCGGCAAGAACTAAAGCACCACCTTCTAAAGTCCATTCACGTGTAATAGGATCTTTTCTAACAGATGCAGTTAAACCAACAGCAGAAGCACCTTGACCAGTAGCAAAAACAGCTCTACTTGCAGTTTTTTCAACATATTTCAAAATTTGAGATTTTGCAGTACCTGGATCACCAAGTAATAAAACGTTTATATCACCTCTGATAGATAATTTACCATTAACATCTTTAGGTACACCACCAAACAATGAACAAGCAATAGCAGTTTTTATATCTTTATGACCATAAATTGAAGGAGCCATTGAACTAATAATTTTATCAATTATTCCTCTTTCACGAGCTAATTTTCTAAATTCTCTTTCTTCTTCTTCTGTCCAAACATTAATTAAATTATTACCACCCATGAAAGCACGACTTTCTTTCCTTCTTATTGAATTTGCTTCAATTATAGTTGCAAATACAGGAAATCCATTTTTAGCATTTAAATTACCATCATAATTATTTTTGTAAATACCAGTAACTTCGATTTCTTCACCTGGTTTGGCAACATCAACTAAATCTGATAATAAGATAATTTCTCTATGTCTTGGTAATCTACCAGCCGGGACAGTACCTGGAGCTTCTTGTAAAGTAATTCTTTGATAATTTCTATACAATGTCTTTTCTGAATTCATTTTGAAAGGACCTTTACTTTGACAATTTGTACAAAATGATATTTTCATTTCAGTATTTGCATCTTGAATAAATGGCCCTAAGACAATACCACATTTTAAGCAATCAAATTTAACATATTTTAATTGCGGAAAAACTCCAGTTCTTCTTGTAACAACACCTGAAACTTTAATTAATTGATTCATATTATTTTCCCTTAAATCTCTTAAATTTAATAAATTTGGATATTCTATAATTCTAACATGAATTTCTTGATGAATTTGTGAATAATTTGGATAATGTAATTCGACTGCTTCCATTGCAACAATATCGAATATTTTTAACATTTCGGTTGGACTTGTTGCCAAAAACAATGCTAATATAGCTTTTGAATCTGCTAAATCTTTATAACTTACTTCTAATGATTCTGCATTAACTTCACCTAAAGTTCTCATTTTATTACCATAAACTGAATCACCATTTGAATCTGTATATTCTAAAAAGAAAGATTTTAATTCTCTTGCAATAGATCTACTTACTGCTGGTTGTAAAATCCATTCAGTAATACTTGGAGCTTTTACATCAGTTAAGCTTTCCAAAGATAATTCTTCATTAAATGGATCAATTTCAATATCTTCATCCATAAAATCATCTTGATCATCTTGATATTGTCTTCTTCTTCTTCTTTGAATTGGTAAACCATATTGATCCATATCATCTAAATTATCATCATCTTCATCATCATCTTGTAAAAATGCCCCACTTCTCGATCTATTTGTATTATTTAATATAGCATCTCTTCTATTTAATTGATCATCAATTCTTCTCCTTGTTGCTGCATCCATTTCATCAAATTCTTGAGTATCATCAATATTATTATCACTTAAATCATAATGATCTTGTTCAGGATTTGCTCTATAATCATTTTCTAAGTCGTCTAATAAATCATCACCATCTTCTTCATCTGATGGATTTAAATCTAATATATCATTTTGAATTTCTTGTTCATCTTCATCATCATTCAAATTGGTGTCAAATGGTATAGCTGGCGATGATGGTAATGCATTATGATGAGTAGGTGAAGATGCAATTGGAGATGAAGGTTGATTTATTGGTGAAGATCTTGTATTATAATTACTATTATGTGAATCTTGATCATCATCATTTTCATCATTTTGTCTTTTTCTTGAAAGTCTTGATAATCTATGTGGTGGACTAGACATTGAAATTTGATTTGTTAATTGAGTATTGATTGATCAAAAACGAGTGAATAAAGTATAATGATTTGTAAAAGATGAATTGATAAAAAGCGAATTATCTTAAAAAGAACTGTTTCTTGATTTTGAGCCAATATTCAATTTTAAAGCAGACGCGTATTAAAAAAAAAAAGATAAATTTTAAGATTAAACAAAATAATATATATTACGTAATTTATTATGTAATAATTGAATATCATATAAAATATTTCCAAATAAAGTTTAATTATTTACATAATAACTTACATCAAACTAAGATATTGTGTAATCAATTTCAGTTTTGAAACATCTAGTAGAAGAAAAAGTTTCTAATAAGACAGTTGTTGTAATGAACGAACATAAAAATGCTGCTTCAACTTACAACGAGCTGCAGTTTACTGAGCGTTAGTAAGATATAAAGGGCCAATTTCAAAAGTAACAGTTAGCTAAGAGACTTATAATCCTTAAGCAGTAGAAAATTTATTCTTCATAGTAGTATAGACTATATTCCATGTATACTTGGTAAACGATTATTGCCTTGCTTGTGTTTCTCAAAAGATTTGTGTGTAAGAATTATAGAAAATCATTATCAGGTTGTTCAAAAAGTAACTTTTTTGAGATGTTTGAGGCAATATATTCAAACAAGCCCCACGTTTTTAACAAATTCAATCAATTAGTTTGATATTAATTTAGAGTCTAAGATTATTACCTAAACCTATTCTATCCTTGAGCATAGACTAGACTGCTCGAAATTGTGGTTAATTTTAGCTAAAAGTTACAACTTTACTTTTTTTTCATCCCCTCTTTTTATTGTTGGCTAAAATTTTTAAAACAATGGATCTCGGACTTTTTATTTTTTTTGGCTGCAATTTTATTTAAACTAGAATTCAACAACAAGAAATTTACCATAAAGAGGGGTGATAACAGCTTAAAAAGATTGAGAAAATCATTCATTAATTATTAAAATTATTACTACCCTATATTCTAAAACAAATCTATATTTTATTCTTTATACAAAACCAATCTCTATAATTATCATTACCTTACCCTATTAATCATTGTCTATTACTTTATAAAATTTTATTACTATATTTTTTAATCAGGGCCTCTTAATAAAGGAAAATCAGCAAGTCCAATAGCTCCTAAATCATCATGATGACCTTGACCGGCACCATGTAAATGACCACAAGGGCAATCATTACTAAAAGAATTCATCAATTGTTGTTTACTATTAGTATTATGATTTTCAAAATGTGATTCGTCAATCATTTTTATTTTTTCATGATAAATATTATTGTTATTTAAATCGTGTTGATTATTTATAGAATTTGATTGAGTTAATGGTGTATATAAACCTGAAAAGATTGGTGAATTCATTGCAGTTGAAGATACCGAAGTAGTATTTGATGGTGATGATGATGACATCTTTTTTATATTTGAATATGTTAGCTGATATGTTATATGTTTATATTGACTATTATAATTTAGCCTTTGTCTTTTTGTAGTTGTTTCATAATAATTTTCTATTTCTAGATTATGAATTAAAGTTGACATTTTATATTATATTTATAACAAAATCTATCTATTATTATTATTTGTTCTTATTATTATTATTATTATTATAATTATTAATTTAGTATTTAATAATATTATGCTTATTTAAATTCCTTTTTCTCTCTATGTTATTTTATCCACGTTTTAAAATAATTTATTTGTTTTTTTTATTATAAATATAAAAAGGGAGGGGAAGTTTTAATTTTATTAAAAAAATTATTTGATGTATGAAATATGAATAAATATTATGAAAATGATAATGAAATGAGCAACGTTGTTACTTTAACTTAATGTATTGTGTCTTAACTATGCAATAAAGTGTTTAGTCTATTGATATTTTGTATGACTCTGGCGATATATATGATAGGAGTTGTTGTTAATTAGTGTTAATTATTGAGTTGGTTCTATAATGATTCTGTATAAAATAAATTTTTTTACAATTTCTTTTCAAAATTTAAGTAAGAGCAAAAATCCGCACAAATTTTTACTAATTTAGACAATTTTAAATTTGATTATAATGTGGAAAACACACCAATAATACTAATTCATGAAATTTGAAACAATACTAATAGAACCTGGAGCAAGATCGATTTAAATATACCCTGCTTGTAGTTTTGAGTCACGTAAAAGCTTGATTAGTATGTGGTCTTCCAATGTACAATGAACTTTATTGTAGAATATATACATGATAAACTGAAACCCAATTATTTCTTCTCAAATTCTACTAGGTGATCTGCATAAAAATTAGATGAAGTTTTAATTCATAAATAATAACTTTCATACTAAGCTCAGATTTAAGTTTTGACAATTTCTGTTTCAAAAAATTCCTAAGTGCTTTTTTCAAAATTTCCGGGGTTTTATTATTTCTCAACATAAAGGAGGGGATGCTGATTTTTCAGATTTGTTTCAGTTTACGTAATATGTAAAATTTATTGATAACAATAGCGTCTATGCGGCTAGAGTTAACCTAACTAATAAATCTAGACTACTTTGAATTGAATGAGGTATCTACATTCTTATACTGGTCTTACGCAATTCTTTGGTCGAGGAATTAAGGTTTGGATATTTTTCTCAAATCATTTACACATTACATCATATATGAAGCTCGAAAAAAATGTCGAGAATTTAAAGTCAAAAGCTATGATCTATTTATAAAGTGAATTTAAATTCGAATTTGTTTCTTCTAATGAATATAGGCATCAATAATTTCTTACAGGTCTGTATTGGAATAAATTGTAATATGTCAAGAACCATAATTTTTTCAAAATAATAATGTTTGACCTTTGTGTTTCAAATTAACCCCATATTCATCATTTTTTCAATTTCAAATTGTGTTTGTTTTTGAATATAAAAAAATCTGGTAATTAAGCTTTGGTTGCATTTTCAATGTCAAGGTCATTTCGAATATGAATGTGGGGAAATCTGATGATAAAGGGTTGTAAATTACGAATTGATCTAAATGCGAAATTGGTTAGTACTAAAATGATTTTGTGATCATTGTATAACCGTTCATAAAAATTTTTTATCATTGCTTAAAAAATTTTTAACTTGATCTTACATTTAGATCTTTTCAACGTCTTTTCTATTGCGAGATCCAAGTAAATTAGGCTTTTTTATGTTTTCAAATTGAATGTTTATATTTGTTGTATAAAAACTTGAGATCAAACTATAACATTCGTTAACATTCTTTTCCTTATCATCATATTAAAAATTTCATACTAATAATTAAATAATAGAACACAAAAAGTTAAGTTTATTAAAATTATTATATTTCAAATTTTAATTATTATTATAATCTTAAATTTACTTCGTTTTACTTTAAACTTCACTTTCACTTTCAATTGTATTATATATTTTTAATGAAAAATGACTGTAACACCATCGAATCAACAACAAAATGGTCATCAACAACCACAAGATCATCATGAACATATTCAAATAAAAGATTCATTTTTAGTTGGTAAAGCATTATTAAATTTTACTTCAATATTTGTATCATTAGGTGTATTTTTATTTGGTTTTGAACAAGGTTTAATGTCTTCATTAATTACAAATGATTATTTTAAACTGTATTATAATGATCCAAAACCTGCTGCAATTGGTATAATGATTTCAATTTTAGAAATTGGTGCATTATTTTCAAGTTTTATTGCCGGTAGAGTTGGAGATTTAGTAGGTAGAAAAAAGACTATAAGATATGGTTCATTTATATTTGTAATTGGTGCATTCATACAAGTCTTATCACCAAATATTGTCATTTTAAGTGGTGGTAGATTAATTGGTGGTATTGCTATTGGATTTTTAACAACGATCGTACCAATATATCAATCTGAAATTAGTCCACCAACTGATAGAGGATTTTATGCATGTGCTGAATTTACTGGTAATATTATTGGTTATGCAGCAAGTATATGGGTTGATTATGGATTTTCATTCTTGGAAAATAATTCAAGTTGGAAAAGTCCCTTATTTGTACAATTTATGATGGGTGTATTCTTATGGTTAGGTACTTTTATTATAGTTGAAACTCCAAGATGGTTATTAAATCATGATCACGATTTGGAAGGAATGGTAGTTATAGCAGATATGTACGCAGATGGAGATGTTGAAGATGATCATGCCAAAGAAGAATATAGAAGTATTAAAGAAAGTGTATTGATTGATAGAATAGAAGGTGGTGAAAGATCATACCAATACTTATTTAAAAGGTATGCTAAAAGATTATCAGTTGCTTGCTTGGGGTTATTCTTCAGTCAAATGAATGGTATTAATTTAATATCTTATTATGCTCCAATGATTTTCGAAAGTGCTGGATGGGTTGGTAGACAAGCTATATTCATGACTGGTATTAATTCAATAATTTATGTAATAAGTACTATACCACCTTGGTATTTGGTTGATTCATGGGGTAGAAAACCATTGTTGATGGTTGGTGCATTATTTATGGGTATTCCATTATACATAGCAGGTTATTCCTTGTACCTTGATGATAAATATACTGCAGCAATTGTTGTTACAAGTATCATAATTGCTAATGCAGCATTTGGATTTTCATGGGGTGGAATTGGTTGGCTTTTACCATCGGAAATTTTACCATTACCAGTTAGATCAAAAGGAGCAGCTATTGCAACAGCAACAAATTGGTTATCAAATTTTATTGTTGGATTAGCATCACCAATATTATTAGATGAAATTAAATGGAAAACTTATTTAATTCCTGCAACTTCTTGTATTATATCATTTTTTGCAGTTTGGTATTTATTCCCAGAAACTAAAGGGTTATCTTTGGAAGAAATGGGATCAGTTTTTGATGATAAATCTTCCATATTTTCATATCATGCTTCAGGTAATGTGGGAGCAAATGCTAGTTCTGGTAGTTCAATAAACAATTATGGTGCAACAAGTGAAAGAAGACCCTCACAATCTGTAGGTAATAATGAACCAGATACGATTCAAACAGCTGCATCAATGGCAAGAAATCCAGCAACGATGAGACCAGAATTAGATAATCTAATAGTTGGATCAGGTTCAAATCCAAATATAATACCAATAACAAGTTCAACAAGTATAAAACCAGTGAAATCAGATGCAGGATCAATAGCATCATTTGATATGAATAATGTTGATGTTGTACAAGAAATTGAACCACCAACTTTAAAAGAAATCTTGAATTATAAACTAAAAGAACAAAACAAACCTAATCTTTTACAAAAATGGTTTCATAAATCTGAAAAGAAATCTAAGAATAATGATGAAGAAAGTAGACTATTAGAATAGAATAAAGTAAATAGAATACCTATATAAATTAATAAAGCTTTAATTATTTATTTACAAACTTTTACTTCATATGTATATCCATTTCTATAGTCTTAGGATTGGTATCATCCTTGTTACCACTCTTGAACCCAGTCAATTTTAGATTTTTCTTCTCTTCAAACAATTTGTTTAATTCTCTTTCGATTTCAGGTAAAAGATATTCATAATCACAAGCTTTAGATCTTACTCTTGATTCTCTCAATAATCTTTCAGCTTTATCATATTTTGATAAATGTAAATTTATAACTCCCAATCCATAAGTGGCTAATGCGACAGTTTCATTAATTTGATTATTTTGTTTTATTATATCTTGAGGTATTGATTTTGCAAATTCTAACACTGATTCATAAGACTTTATTGATAATTGTAAACAAATTTCTCTCGTCTTTAAGATTTTGTTGAATATTTGTTGATCTTCTTTTGTTATTTCAGTTGATAATTTTTCTGTTGTTTGGTTGGATAGGGTGTCTTGATTTAATGTTTTGAAATCTATTCCTGAAATTTCGCTGAATTTTCTTTTAAGTGATATTTCTTGTGCTTCCAATTCTTCTGCTTGCATGTATAATAATGAGCCTAAATTACATTGACTCAAAAGCATTTCACCAGGTTCTACATCAGCTAATAACATAGCTTCAGTCATTGCTATTTTAACTTTTGATGCCATTGCTAAATCTCCGGTTGATATACATATAGCACTTAATAAATCCATTGCATTGAAAAATTCATCAGTGAAAGGTTCCCAAACTTCTGGTGTCTTTTTAATCTGTGCAACTTCATTACCTTGTGAATCATTGATTAATATTCTGTCATTATCCAAAGTTGCAGTAAAACTTTCTTTTCCTTCTTTTTGTTTTTGTTGATCATCATTTTGATTTACTTTTGTTATTAAATTTAATTTGTTATCTTTATAATTCATTAACTTATTGATTTCATCTTGTGCAATAATTAAATGAGTTACCAATATGGCTTTACAAAATTGTGGATTACTCTTGTTTAACTCTACTAATTTTATAGCAATTCTTAAATCTTTTTGAATTAAATGTCTTCTATGATCTCGATTTTTAATTTTACTAGGACCTTGTTCTTGATCTTTTGATGATTTTGCTGTTAATACGCTTAAATATAAGGTAGCAATTTCATTATATATGAAAGATGCATCACTCAACATCCCTAATCTTTCAAACATTTCACCAATTTTTAATTGTATACCAGTATATTCATCACTTAATGGATCCATTCCAATTTCTTGACAATGCTCTAAAGCTTCTAAATAATATTTTAATGCTAATTGATAGTCATTTTCTCCTTTATCACTCTCTGCCCATAGTCCCTTTCTTAAAATTTTAGCTACTGAACTTGGGAAAGTATGTTTTGGCCACCACATATAATATACATATCCTGTTAATACAGTTAATCCCGCTGTTGTGTATAAGAATTTTTTGAATAATGATGTTTTTTTAGGTGGATTATAATTTGCATATGTTTTGTTATAGTTGTACTGTGAATAATTTCTGATTGATCTGAGTGTTGCATTTGATCTACGTAGTGATGAGACTGGTTTTGCTCGAAGTTGTTGACAAAATCTTGTTATATGCTTATTCATTGTGAAAATGTGAGCTTGTAAGTTATATATTGTTCTACTAAGTACTTAATTATTCTCTCCAGTTTTTTTGAGTATAAACGGATAAGTCTCCGAAAAATTATAAAAGATCATTTGATCCAATTTAATACTTGAGAAGTTACAATCTCTTCTATTTTTCATTGATAATTAAATATCAAATGTTCATATAATATGTCATCGAATATAGCTTCAGTTTTCAATCCACCACCATCAAGAAATATTCCAGACAGGGAAATCGAAGATTGTATACCATGTACTACAATTCAATCAATTGCTGCAATTGCTGGAGGTTTATATTTTAGTTCACCAAATCAATTCAAAGATAAAGTCACTGGTAAAATCGATTTAGTTAAAAATCCATTATGGTGGCAAAGATCAGTTAGAGGTGCAGGAATTATATTGGTTGGTTTGGGTGCTTATAGAGCTGGTGAAGTTTTCAAAATTTTATATGAGAAGAAATTTTAAATTCCATACCTTCTGTGTCTTATTAGGTTCTCAGATATGGATATTACGTTTCAGTCTAAGTTCTTATCAAGACTAAATAGTTGGAAACAATATTAGCAAATAAATAGCGAGTGTAGTGATTGTAAATAGCTTGAATGGGTAATGTAAATAATTTGATTATTACTTCATGTTTATCTCCTTTCTACTGACTTTATTCATACTTATTGGGGTATGTCCGATACTTGGAAGATTGGACTTTTAATACATCATACAAAAAGTTGGGGCATTTCGATCATAGGTGCCACACTTGCTTTTCATAGTCTTTAAAACACCCCAAAGTTCGATTCTTACAAGAAATCTCAATATTACATCTCAGGATATCAACTCTTCGCAAGTAAAGGATTTATTTAATTGATAACAAAATGCCTTATTCTATCAAGAAAATTGCGCGCTTGACCGTCGCTTTTAGTTGAATAATTTTTTATAGAACGAGTTTGTTCTCAAGTCATGGAACAAAAAGCTACACAATAAAATTGCAACATTTTTATAAATTGTCAGAGATTTGATGTACATTTTTGTGTATACGTTTGATGAGAAATGCAAAGCAAGTTAAAGTTGCGAGTATTTAGCTATAATACATATATTTTTGCAACCGTGAACGTGGAAAGTCGGATTAATTTATGAATCTCAATTTAGACCCTTCTTGCTAGTCCTTAACTAAACTTTGTTTCTGAACATATATAAGTTCAACTTCAAACTTCAGATTGAGTAATTCATACTTTTAAACAAATGGCTGCAAAAGTAGGTAACACAAAGCTGAATTTCTTTTGATTGAAAAATCACTTGGGTCCGTAAATAACCAACAAATTCTTGAGCTATGGCTCATAAAATTGAATGTTTACTAAGACCCCCAAAAGAGAAACGTATTTAGCAAAGCTAGATGGACAGTTGATAAACATATAATGAATTGAAGAAAAAAAATTATACCTTCATACATTTCCTAAATAAACAATCAATTTGGTGAGGAGAAAAGTAGGTATGGTTGTTTATATTAGTTTTTGACCTTTTGCATTAGTTATGAACTTATCACATAACTGTTCGATTGTGTAATTGATAACTAAATGTATAAGAGTGTAAGCAGATTAAATATATGTACAATTCAAAAAAGAAGTCAATTTATTTCAATTTTGACTTCAATTCAGAAAATTTGACCTCATAAACATCATTTGGCTGATTTAAAAACAATGATTGAGGATTGAAAATCATAGAGTATCAACTGATGAACAATAGACACGGCAGTGGGGTGATACCACTGCTTTAGTAGGAGTCAGAACAAGAAGCTTTCTATAATAGTTCCTTTCAATGTCACAATTTCATCGATATCGTATTTATAAATTTTTAGTGGATGATCTATTTTTGATCTAGTTTTGATCTAGTTGATCTTTGTTTTGATAGTTGTTTTAATGTTACATTTTTAATTTCTTTGATAAATCATTTTAAATTACTATTGTTTGGGATTAAATTCACCACTTTTTAATCTTTGCAGATTAGCAAAAAAAAGTAAAAATGTTTTGTTTATTATTGAAGCTTAAGCAACCATTGATCAAGAGTACTTTACGGTCTCAATTATGAAAATATTCTAAAACTATTTGTTTCACGACTATCAATTAAAAGAAGGTGATGTCATTTTCAAATTAAGAATCAAGAGGTTAGCCGCTCTTCGATAATGCAAGGGGTCAATTGGTTTGAAAATAATGTGAAGTAACCCAGAATTTATACCGAAGCTATAACTCTTTTTATTATTATTTATTTATTTTGCACCATGTACTATAAGTTTTTACCCAACAATTTGTTTGAAGTAAGACAATAGGTTTGTGTAATCTCGAAGATGTCGGAAATGGAATCTACATTTTCTTTGTTAACATTATTCAACAAATGTATCAAACAATTATAGAACTGTTCATATATTTAACAATGTAGTAGAGTATATTCAAAATTAGTAAATTATTATTAATTCTAAAATTAATTAAATTAAAAGAATTGAAAAAAAAAATGAAGACTTGAAATAAAATTAGTTTGCTACACAAAAACTTGTAAATCATATATCCCTCTTCAACTTAGATATTTCTATTTTTCATTCGTATATTTTTGCTGAATAAAAAAATAAAAACCAATCGGTAGTAATTCTAAAATTGATCGGCCATAAATTATATTTTATGTAGCTTTGGCTTAGGAATTTGCGCAGACGAATCCTATTTTTTCATTTCCTCTACTTTCTTAGGGTCTCAGAATATCTGATATTGTTGCGGTGTTGGAACGCATACAATTATTTTTCAATATCATTGGGGTTTAGAACTGAGCTCAAATATAAATCATTTTGAATTTGGTACCGAAATATGTGGTGAAAATTTAGATACTAATAATTGACACAATAGATTTATATTTTTAAACATTTTTGAGCCGTAAATATAATAATATCAAAGTTACAAAATAGGTAATTTTTTTGAAAAATAAAAATGAAAATTGTTCAAAAAAAATGAATTCACAGAAGTTCCCTAGAACCCCCTACTTTGATTTGGTTTTATTTTTTTCGTTCTTTATGAATTATTCTATACAAAAATTTTGTTAAATTAATTAACTATTGATGGAACTTCAACGAAGTTTTAAGGCGGGGTGACACATTTTGAAAATTCCATATAATTTTTGTTTGTTTGCATATTTCGCCTTTAGTAGTAATATTTGAGGCCAAACAAAATATGCATACCAGCAATAATAAGATCACATTGCATGAAATTTCCTTGAAGTTTGATATTATCAAATTGACAAAAATTGTTTTTTTATTGAAATTTTTATTCTTGAAAATATTTTTGCAGTTTTGTGGAGAAAAATGATGATTCTAATTAAAGTACATGGATTAAAATTTAAGGTTAAGGTTTTTAAAAAAAATTTAAATTCTTTTGATTAAGAAAAAAGAAATTTATAAAGTTTTTTTAAAAATTTATCCGAAGGAGGTTTTATTTAGATTGATAACATAGAATAATACAATAAATTATTATAGACAGAAAACAGAAAACAAAGAAATTACTAATATTATAAATTGTCAAATTTGATTTTATCTTAAAAATCTATAGCTATCTTTTATAGTTATGAGAAATTTTGAACTCCGAATACTATATGAGAAGAATAGCTCAATTTTTATAAGCTAAAATTATTTGGTTTCAGTAGAATTTCCAAGTAATAATAGGTGGCTTCGTTATATATCAAAAATAGGCTTTGACTTGACAGCAGGATAATCAATCAGTACATTATAATGGATACCAATTTAGATAGCTTCATTTGACAATTTCGAAAGACTCAAAATTTTTAGTGGGGTAGGTAAATTAGGGGAACACGAGAATTTAATCATCAATTTTGCAAAGAAAACGTTCTATGCTTTAACTTTGTGTCGTTAATATCGTTTCTTAATTGGTGATATTAATGTTTTATCAAATGTACTAGCAAAAAGTTCACGTTCACAATAGCTAATTGTAACTCAGGTTGAATTACATTTGCATTTACTTTAAAAGTATTGTACAAGCATAAATGCTAACTTACACAGTTATTCTCATGTTAGTCTTTTGCTGAGGCGTTTTGAGACTCTTCTTTATCAACGTATGCAATAATCTGATTTAAAAATATTTGCTAATTTCACTTTTAGTACTTGATGCAAGAATTGAAGACCATTTTTAGTTTATGTAAATTTATCTTCAATTTGCCAAAAAAGTTTTGGAATTCCTGCGTTTGATATTAATATTCAGAAACTCACCTCGATTTTTCCAATCATTTTTCCTTTAAGGAAAAACTGTTAAACATTTAACCGTTTTATACACAATTGGACCAAATTTAATTTTGTTTCATGAGTGAATAGCAAAAAATTCTCAGCAACTTTTCTTCAATAATTTCAGCTCTTTGTCTCTTCTATAAAACACCGAATAAAATATTTGAGATTTTTTTATTATACTTCGGATAAACTTTTACGAGTTATGATAATTTCTTTTTTAAGAAACGATTCATATTTTAAATTTATGTTTAAAATTTCGCCATTTCTCATAATTTTTTAAACTCATGACCTTTATTAAAACTGTTTCCGATAATAAAGATATTCAGCTTTTTATTCGAGAGCGAATATCTTTTGTTCACCGCTCATATAAAGGGTTGAAACTTTGTTTTATAGTAAATTAAGATTATAACGAAAATATTTTGAGTTTATAATAAAGAAAAAAGTTTTTCCAAGCTCAATCTACCCCCAGATTATTCAACGTCTTTTTGCTTCCCCCTCAAATCAACATACTGCATTGATGCGTAAAGTTTTATGAAAAATATCTATAATTATTTAATTTCTATTGTTCAATTAATTATTATGAGTTTTGTAATTTTAATTAATAAAAAAAAAATAATTTAAACACAATTATATTTACATTTTAGTTCACTTATTAAATTTCCCCAACGTTAATTTGTAATCATTAAGCAATATAAATGCAAAATAGATACCGTTGTAAACAAGTTTTTGCAAATGAAGGCCCCAACAAGTATCACTAATCATACCAAAACTAATCAATCCCTTATTCATTGGTTTCCAAATATAGAATATAATCTAATTATAGAATAATGTAAATGATTTAAAATCATTATTAACTATTTAAAGTAAACTTTGTAATAATTTATCCTTTTATACACGACGATATGCATCAAAAGATTTCTTCACTTACACAAAAATTGAAACTTAAACATTACTAATATTATTAATTATTTTTAATTTTTATTTTATTATACTAATAAAAAAATAAAATATTTTGAATATAATTATGTCAAATCTCTTAAATATTTATTAACATTCCAAATAACTAGATATCCATGGATTTAGATATTATTACTTAATACAGCAACAATTGATTCAATTTTTGATGCAAATTCATTTCATTAGTTCAATATCAGCTGGTTCAGAGTCAAACATAAAACAAAATTGGCCAAAGATGAAATTGTTTTAAAAATAATTATAAATTCGTTTTGCTTCTCTAGGATTAGATTTTAGGATTCGATTGAAAAGTATTAATCTAAAATTAAGCTTTTGTTGTGTTGCATATTTTTTTGAGAATAATAGCCTGATTTTTTTTTTTTTGCTTGTACTTTATAATACTTCAGTTCGTAAAAGCTCTATATCCATATCTTCCTAATATCAACTAAAATAATTTTGAAAACGCAATATCTAAAGTTGAAATTTTGACAAGAATTTCAATAATATTATGTTGATCAAAATTTCAAACAGTATTAAAATTCCAATTGTGGTTCGAATTATTAATTTATTGTCTTGCGATGCACTTCGGTTAGATGAAAGGGTTTAGAATCTCTTATTACATGATCATGATCTTGAATCAAACCATCCTCATAATCATATTACGAAATTATGTGCCATATGTGTTGCACAGGTTTCATAATGATCCAAAGGACAAGTTCTATTCGTAAGTGCTTAACCGACTTCTTCAAAAGAATATAGATGCACAGAACGCAATGAATGCGTACTTATTAACAACGTGCAAAAGATTCAAATAAAGATATCTTGTGTGATGCATATTCTTTTCTGGAAAATTGAACTTAAATAAATTCTCTATATAGAATAAAATTATATTGCCGATATGTAAGCTTACTAAATAAAAATTAAATTAAAAAAACTAAACCATAAAATTCTGAAACGCACAACCACTTAAAAAAAGCTTCAAGATTACACAAAGTATCGTTACTAATGTTTTATTTTTTTTATTTTGATATATTTTATTTTTTTTTTAAATATAAAATCAAATAAATATTTCTATAATTCTTTTTCAAATTTTAAATCATATATTTTTAATTATATTTGACTTGATCTTTCTCAGAAGCATTTTATGTTGATTTAAAGCTAAATTAATTAGTGAACGATCTTGAAGTTTTATCAAATAATTTTTCATCATACATTTCTTAAGTACTACTAAATTACCACTTTATTTTATTTTTAAAACACACTATTATATAACAAAAAAAAAAAGGGTTACAATATCACCGTCTAATTCTCATAACTCAAATTTATATACAGACATTATTATTACAGAAAAATACACCAATTTTATTAATTATTAATATTTGTTAATAAAAATATCATAACATAACTTTCAATTTTCAAACTTTTACATATTACTTTTCAAAAAATCTATTCAAAGTGTCGACTGTAATTTCAAATTTGTATTTTCCACAAATTAAATCTTCATTTGTAATGGATCAACCATATATGGAGACCAATAATTTGGAAACTCATCAACAACACCAACAACAGCATCAGATTAATTCCGATTCAAGCAACTCACAACATCAACAGCATACAACTCAAGATCATGATCCAAATAATCAATTGACGCAACAAAATTCACAAAATAATAATGATGAAAATTTGCAACCTCATAGTTTAGAACAACAAAATTTTCAACCACAACAACAACAACATACTCAGCAATTACCATCTTATCAATTGAATTTTTACGGTGACAATAATAATTCCAATAGGCTTCAATTACCAATTCAACCGCAACAACATATAAATTATCAATCTCAATCACAATACATGCAGTCTTTACCACAAAATCAACCTCCGATATTACAACATCCTCATTTACCTTTACAAAATTCAAATTACATATCAAATTCATATCAGCAACTACCAATAACTCAAAGTCCTTATGGTTTTCAACATCAATTACCTTCCCAATCTCAATCTCAACAATTTACAACTACATCCACAAAGTCAAGAAAATCATTTGATTCGAGGTTTGATGAATCAAATACCAATAATTTATTAAGCTACAATAATAATGAAAGAAATTTAGTAGCACCTATCCCTCCATTACATGTTCAACAACAATTAGTCACAAAACAACACGACAATAGCTCTTATTATAATCATCAATCTCCAATTCAATCTACAAATCAATTGAGTGATACTCATTCTTATCAATCACAACCTCAGAATGCATACAATCAAACCAGGAACAATAGTAACGAATCATCAACTACAACCTCGGCCAATCAACATCACCATTCACAACAACTACAACCTGTCGCAGGTCAACAAATGATAAGATCAACTTGTACTCGATGTAAAAAAGAATTCGATCAACCAATAATAATTCCAAAAGCAAATGATAATTCAGGAAGTCAAAAACTGTTAGCAGAACCTAAAATTTTTAAGTTATGTCATCATTGTAGAGATTTACAAAGACAAAGATCAAGAAGATGGCAAAAAAAGACCAAAAACAAACAAGGTGTTTGTAGAAGATGTGGTTCAGATATCCCATTTGATGAAAGAAAATTTGTATTATGTCCTTCATGTAGACAAAATTTAAGAACACGGAAAGCAAATAGAGCTGCTCAAGGAAAATGTGTTCATTGTTCTGGTCCATTAGATACTTCAATTTTACATAAAGATGAAAATGGGAATATCATTACTGAAAGCAATGGATCTCCAACACTTGAAAGTCAAAATCACCCAGATGATGATCCAACTAATAGTCCTAAAAGTGATAAAAAATCAAATAGGAATTTAAATTATAAAGTTTGTCAAAGATGTAGAGAAAATGATAAAATTAGAAGAATAAATTTAGAAAAAATGGGAAATTGTAATCGTTGTGCAAAAGCTTTAGATCCGACTGATTATGGTAAACATAAAGTCTGCCTCAATTGCAGAAGTAGAAAGAAGAAACCTTCAATTAAACAAGAAGATATGGGTGGTCAACATCAACAATCTCAAGAGTTAAATTACAACGACAATCAACAAGGTCAAGTGCCAGATTACAATCCAAATATGGTTCATAGTTATCAACAACAACAACCATATGCATCTTATCCATATAATTCAAATCAAACAAGCATGATCACACCATCAGTATCAAATCAAACAACTTATAATCAACCACAAATGGTACCTCCACAATTACCTCCTCATCAACCATATACTACTAGCTCACAATATGTTAATCTTCAAGCTCAACAACATCAACCCCCTCCTCAACAACAACAACAACAACAACAACCGTCTCAAACTTATTATCAAGTACCACCACCAAGTCAAGAATTTTACAAGCATTGAGTACGGCTTCACACTGGTAGCTAAGTCGGATTTCTTAGCTGAACGTAAGAGGCGTAAATTAAACGCGGTGATGGTTTTATATTACGAAATTTTTCAATTTCAATTTTGCATGCATTAAAAGAGTAGAATTTAAAATTTCAAAGCTTCGTTAAGTAATTAAAAACAATTTATAGAAAACATGAAAGAAAGTGATATTTTAGTTCCAAAATATGTATTATTATTAATATTTTAAATTATAGAATAAATGAGAAAATTAATATGAAAAATTAAGAATTTGTAAAATTGTAACTCTGTTGTAATTTAGAATAAATCATATGATAATCGTAAAGTTGAAAATGCACAAATTGATTATTAATTCAAAACAATAATAAACAATAATAAAAAGGTTTAGAACATTATACATGATCATCGCTAGTTTGGAAGTCTAAACACAAACTAAATCTGAAATTAATAACAATAACTTTATAAACTATAAATCAAGAATATAAATTAGCTAAAAACAAAGTTAACAAATCAAACATTAAATCCTTTTTGTTTTATTCGATATATTTTTTTATTGTTTAAAAGCTCTTATATACTGTAAAAAAAAAGGATCTTAAAATTTAAAATTATAGGAAATAAAAGTTTAAATTTATAGGAGTTAATGTAAATAAACTTATTTTTTATGTATTAATCGGTAATTTAAAACCATTATAATTATAGTAAATTACCCCTTAAAAATTAAAAGCAAATTTAACGTCAAATAATCAATTTCACATGAAAAATTAAAAGTTTGTCATAACGCTTGAACTAAAAATTTGGATTGTAATCTTATTTATAACTAAAATCTCGAATTTCAATTTAAGTAAGAAAGGGTGCTATCAACAATTCAAAGTATCGGTTATAAAATTGCAAACTAAAGTATTGTTTTATTCATTGAAAATAAGGTTGAAAGAAAACGAACTTTTAATAAATTTAAGAATTGTTCATTAGTACACGAGAAGTAGCAAAGTCACGAGCTTAATAATATACGATCAATCTTTCTAAAAAGCTTTTTCTCATGTAGAAAGATGTAGTATTACATTACATCCAAAACTCTGAAGAGTAAGTATAACATAGCAAATTCAAGTATACCAGTTAAGTGAATTATAGTTTACACTCTGATAAACTCTGAGATGTTAACATACTAGCAAGACAACGATTATGGCTATTGCATAAGTAATTGGGGTTCAAATTGAAATAAGTTGGACCTGTCAGTTGTAATAATCGCATGAATTCAAATTTTTACATTCTAAAAGCCAAGTTGTTTAACTATAACTTCTTTAACAAACTCATTAAGCTGCAAATCTAGTAAAGGGATCTTACCTCAAAGATCTATGTCATCAACAAAATGAACTAAGATAGTCTAAATCTCAGATCCTCGATCTGGTTAGCTCTATAATTATACGGAGAAAACTGTGACATTTCTTAAAATTTTATAAAAAATTCAGCATCGTATATTTGAATTAATCAATCGTCAAAAAATAAAAATTGGCCCCAAAACAATAATACTAAAAAATATTATTGTAATTTTATTGGAACTTTCATTATTAAAGTTTATATTAATAAAGTTTGTTATAATAAGTTTGACATTGATCTACATGATTTAAACGCCTGATTTCAACGGTTTTTCTATAATTGGAACTCGTTTATTTAATATAATTCTTTCAGTAAATGTGCTACTTCAAGTATATTTTTTTTTACTTGAATATTGATATTAAAAGTAAATTTACTATATCGACTAATTTGTTTGATATTTAATACGTCTATCTATGAGGCACAAACTTTGCCCCACAGACGTCAACTATTTTTACCAATTCTTATAGACATGCTTCTATTCACAAACAACTCTACTTTACTTTTCATACTTATTTACGTTTTATTTTTAGAACAAACAAAAAAATAATTAATTATTATTAACCGACAAAATTTGATCTCTTTAATTTAAATTTATTATTACTTACAATCTTAAATTAAAATTTAATTTAATATCTTAATCTTAAAATTTCAAAATAATTTGTTGATTATTTCGGACTTTTAAATTAATATCAACGAAATTTTTAATCTTTTATTAAACAAATATTTCAATTTTCAATTCAGCAAAAAATTTACTAAGAACTGGTTTTTAAATTTTTTTTATTTCATTATTATAGCAAAATTAATAAAGTTACATAAAAGAACTTGAAAAATTGGACCACACCAATTAAAATTTACTTTAATCAACATAACAGAGAAATTTTAAATTAACATTGAATCTAACGAATTGAATTTTGTCATATATTCATTCTCAAAATGATGAATTTCCGGAATAATTCTGATACATCAATAGGGTCCAGAGATAAAAACTTGCCTCCAATTCCAATAGATCAACAACTACAACAACAAAATTCATCATCATCTAATATACTAGAAACAAAAACATTGAAAAGAAAGAATTTAAAACATTTACAATTATCACTGCCAACAACATCCAATGAAAATGAAAATTTAGAAGATTCATCAATAATACGGGAACCTTTATCATTGAGAAACAAACGACAGCAAAGACCAGCTCCAATGCTTAATCTACCTAATTTATCATCTAAATCAATAAATTCAACATCTCCCAATATACTAAATCAATTTCCATCATCATCATCTCAAAGATCACTATCACAAACTTCAATAACAACTCCAAATTTAAATAACAATAGAAATAATTCACTGCTGGGAGTAATAATAAGTCAAACTTTGAGTAGACCAACAAGTGCAGGAACTTCAATAACTGAATTTAATATAAATGGAAGTAATAGAAACGTCGATCCCGAATCTGAAATCTCAACAGATTTAATAATGAATCAAATCTCAAATTTAGATTTGAAAAGAAACATACAATCTGGTAATGGTAATCATCAAAATAGACAAACTGTAATATCATCTATATCACCTACAAAATCAACTGCATCTAATTCACCAATGGACGCAACCACTACAAACCACTTATTCAGCAAAAATGAATTAAATATAGATTCACCGATATCAACAACAAATTCAATTAAATTATATAACAAAGATCTTTTAACTTTGAAGCAATTGGGTTCTGGAAATTCAGGTTCTGTATCAAAGATCTTACATGTCCCTACTCAAAAAATAATGGCCAAAAAAATCATACATATTGATTCCAAAAGTATAATTCAAACTCAAATAATTAGAGAACTCAGAATACTACACGAATGTAATTCTCCTTTTATTATAGAATTTTATGGAGCATTTTTAAACAACAACAACACTATAGTACTTTGTATGGAATATTGTAATTGTGGATCATTAGACAAAATATTACCATTATGTGAATATAAACAATTCCCCAACTATGTACTTAAAAAATTATCATTTGCCATATTATCAGGATTAACATATTTATACACCACTCATAAAATAATTCATAGAGATATAAAACCAAATAATGTATTAATGACCCACAAGGGAGAATTCAAATTATGTGATTTTGGAGTTTCAAGAGAATTAACTAACTCTTTAGCCATGGCTGATACTTTTGTAGGTACTTCAATGTATATGTCACCAGAAAGAATTCAGGGTTTAAATTATGGGGTAAAATCCGATGTTTGGTCAATGGGTTTAATGTTAATAGAATTAGCTACGGGTAAGCAAGTATGGTCAGATGATAATTATGAAGATGAGGAGATGTTATCAAGCAATTCCTTCAAAGGACCAGAAGGGATATTGGATCTTTTACAAAGAATAGTTAATGAAAACCCACCGACTTTGAAGAATAAAATAAATAAAACCACTAACAAACCATTTGATTCAGATTTAATAAATTTTATTGATTCATGTTTGATTAAAAATGATTCCGTTAGAAAATCTCCTTGGCAATTACTAAAAGTTGATCCATTTTTTAATGGAGTTGAAGAAGGTTTGTATGATAAAGAACATAAAGCTTGGGCAAAAAAAATAAGAAAAGCTAATAAATCAGATAATGACAAATAAGTTGTATATATATTCAAAAATAAATGACTTACTAAATATCACCATTAACAGCTTTTGAAATTTCAACACCAGAAACTTTTTGATTATAACTAACACTTGGTTGAAATTTTCTTGTACTTCTGATTTCATCCATTGCATAACCCGGAATTTTAATATTCCAATTTTTTTCTAAATGTAATTGAATATCCTTTGCGTCAATACTATCAACTTTTCTATGTTTAGCTAATCTACAAGCAAAACTTGTAACTGAATAAATAAATTCATCTGCTAAATCAAGTAATACTTCTTCTACATTTCCATCTATTGTAGTTTTACCATCTCCTTCATCAACTCCAACTGTACTTATTATATCTTGTAATTTCCTTTTGTTTAATATTCTACCTGAATCTATTGTGGATTTACCACCTTCTAAATCAAAAGTTGGTAATTTTGTAATTGCTGGTGTATCTAAAAGTATACTCAATGAATTAGCAGCTCCTCCAGTTAATGTTGGTCTAGTATTTGTTAAAGAATTGAAAGTAACCATTGTTGGTGGTTTTATATTGACTGAACTCGATATAGGGATTGATGGAACACTTGATTTTGTGATACCTGCTAAATTTAATGCCATTGATGATTTTGATCTTGGTGGGATTTGACGATCAACACCCGGTGTTCCTGATTTAGTACCATTAGGGATACCAGCATTGGTTGCATTTGATGCTAATCCTACAGATTTTTTATCAGATGAGGCTGAACCTTGCCTACTAACTTGTGGTTGTGGTGGTTGTGGTGGTGGTGGTTGTTGTTGTGGAAATGAAGCTTGTGGAGTAGCAGAAGTTTGCCGGCTTGGCATTATTGTATGAGTTTGTGCTGGAGTAGGTTGCGAAGTTGGGAATGCAGGTGTAGGTGCTTGAGCTGTCATACCTTGAGGTATTGGTTTTGAATTATTTTGAGGAGTTTGTCTAATCCCTACTGAATTCATGTCTGGAGCTTGTATCTGATTAGGTACCATTTGTTGACCATTAGCTATATTACGTTGATGTTGAGCAAGCAATTGTTGCTGTTGTAATTGTTGTTGACGTTGTTGAATTTGTTGCTGATGCTGTTGTTGTTGATGTTGTTGCTGGTTTTGTTGTTGCTGGTGATTTTGCTGCTGTTGTTGTTGTTGTTGCATTTGGTTGTGTTGTTGTTGCTGCTGTTGTTGAAATTGCTGTTGATGTTGATTCTGTTGTTGTGTAAGTTGAGGGGAGAACTGCTTTTGTTGATTTACTTGTGGTGTTTGACCATTAGGCATTGCAGGAGAGGAGTGTGCTTGTGTTTGATTTTGAGATTGTTTGCCTAATTGTTGCTGTTGTTGTTGCTGTTGCTGTTTAGCTTGTTGAACTAATTGGTTTCTCATATATATTCCAATTTTTTGAAATTGTTGAAACTTGGTTCTATATTCAACTAATTCTCTATCAATGATTGAAATTTGTTCTTGTGTTGCATTACCTGCTTGTTTACTTTGTTCCAAAAGTTGTATCTTACGTTGAACTTCAGTTAGTTTTTGTCTAATTTGATTAAATCTTTCCATTGAAATTGTATTTGATGGAATATTGATTCCACCTGCGGTACCACTACCAGCTCCACTTGACGTACTTGAACTCATACTTCTTAATAAGCTACTATATTGATTTGTATTTTGACTATTCTGTTGCTTACTTGAGTTTTGTAGATCCAGCCCATCATTTCTCATTTGTTGTTGTAACTTCTGTTTACCTTGTTCTTCTAATTGTTGCTTGGTTAAAGATGGTCGATTTTGCTGTAGTTGTTGTTGCTGTTGTTGAGTTTTCAATGGCGTTGCATTTGGAATATTTCCAGAATTAAGGGCTGGTGATGAAATTGCACTATGATTCATGACAGGAGTTCCTTGATGATTTTGATTAAAGTTGTTTATTGCATTATTGTTGTTTAAATTTTGTTGTGATAAAGCATGTGATTGATTTTGAGCTGGTGGGTGTGGTTGAATTTTTGGCAGTTGAGTATTTTGACCGTATTGTTGTTGTATTTGTTGAAGTGGAACTTGTTGTTGCTGCTGCTGTTGTTGTTGTTGTTGCATCCTAGTTTTTTGGGCTTGATATCTAGCCAACAACCTTCGTATATTTTCTGCTCGAGTCAAATGATGTTGTCTAACTTGATCATCAGTAGCATTTTTTGCAGTTTCAAAATCACTTTTCATAGCTTGAACTAATTGTGCTAATTGTTGTGGAGGTATATTTTGGATATTTGGTTGTTGTTGAGGACGTTGTTGTTGTTGAATTCCACCACCTTGTAAATTGCTCGTGCCAGTGTTTCCATTTTGATTAGTCATACCATTTGTATTTTGACTTTGCATTCCATTCATTGTATTATTCATTTTGTTTGATTTAAATGAAACTAATGGTTATAATAGGTAAATAATGAACATTAATAGGTCTTAACTATGCCTTCTCTAATAAATTGTCCTCGTTTTTTTGCTGTATTCGTTTCGAAATCTTGTTATTCTTCAGTGTAATACTCGGTAACTAATTTTTTTGATTGATCAATACAAGATCTTGATTTAAACTCTTTGAAACTCTTGACCTAAGTATATATCTATTTAATTTTCAAGCTCAAAATAAAAAAAAATAGATCAATTGGTAGCCTTTTTCTTTTTTGTATACGAATCTAATATTTAGAATTTGATAAATGATATAAAGCAGATTACCACCAAACCTTGCTTGGGTCCAATTATAAATGCTCCTAGTACAACCAGATTTTCTAGAGGATCGAATATAAGGGGAATTTTACAAATGTGGACCACATTATCGAATGACAAGAGACTTACAAAACTCATTAAGTATTTGTTTCATAAATCACGTGAGTACCTTAAGTTTGTGACTCAAAATCAATATCATGAACTTTTTCATAGTCCACCAACATAAGTCCCATTCAACAAATTTAAAAGAGATTACATTTTCGAATAAGCTATCAAAAATCTATTAAACGCACTATAAATTGTCTATACAGACATTAAAAACGTATTGGAAGAACTCAAAAATTCTATAAATTGTATTTCTTGGAATAATTATTAAAACTAAACCTTTTTACCCACATCTTCACCTGGAACCGAAAGTTGTTTCTCGCCTTGTAAATTGGCCTTCTCAGCTTCTTCCTTCTTTGCTCTCTTCTCAGCTAACTCTTTAAAATAAGCAGCATATCCATATTTAGATCTAGCTCTCATTTGAGGTCCAAAATAACTGAAAACAAAAGGAATTGGTAACATGAGCAACGAGATAAACGCAAATATGGAGGCGGCCCAACCTATACCTAATGTCTTGTTGGTGAACATATCATAGACAAACAACGGGAATACCGAACTAACAATATATCTCAACAAGTTGTTTGCTGCCATGGCTGATGCTACTATCGCTGGAGGGAATGCCATCGCAAAATAAAACACCACACTCAAGAAAATCATTAATAAACCAAATCCAAAAGGTACACCAGCTAAAGTTGGAGCGATCCAATGCACAGATCTAAATTTACCGGTCCATCCTAACCAAAATAAAGCAATAGGTAAAAATATTGCACCAATCTTACCAATTAATAATTTCCTCTCAGGTGGATCATATACAACATTACCATTTTCGTCTCTTTTAACTCTGGATCCATCTTTATTTTTTGGGAAAAAATAGTAAAGATCCAAAATTATATAAACTAATACTGCAAAAACAAAACCTACCAAAATACTAATAAATGGAAGACCCGATACTCCCAATCCCATACCATGAACTCCTCTGAATATGATTGGGAAAGCTTCAAAAAATCCAAATAAAACTGCAAACACAAAAGCGACATAAATTGACATGAACAAAACAATTGGCTCAACCACCAACAACTTGAATGGAACAAGCAAATACATTTTTGTAATACTCTTCACCAACTCAAAGTCCGGTTTAGGCATGTTCACATTTAATCCTCTTTTCTTTGCTCTTTTAACTAAAATTACCGTTTTATAAGTTTCTGGAACAAAAATAACACTTATTAAAGATGCTCCATAAAACATCAACAATACCCATGAAGCTGCCCACTTCCAACCCTTGTATTCAGCAGCAAAACCACCGACAATTGGGCCGATAACTGGACCCATAAATGGCATTAAACAAAAAATTGCAACAGCTGTTGATTGTTGGAATGGATCATGAGAAAACAAGTCATTGATTGTACCAGCAACAACTGAAAGGCATGGAGAAGCAAAGAAACCAGCAAAAAACCTTAATATCAACATAGTCCAAATATTCTTAGCAAAACCACAACCTAAAATGAAAAAAATTGCAATTATCCATGGATAAACATAAAATGGCTTCCTTCCTAAAACTACGGTAAACCCTGACATAAAAGCAGGCCCCAATGCAAGTCCAAGTAAATAGAATGTTAAACCAGCTATTACCAATCTCTGGGATGCATGAAATTCAATCATTATTTCTTCTACACCAGCAGTATATAGAGAAGATCCCAATGAACATGTTAAACACATTACTGCAACTGTTATTGTGATCCACCATTTTTTCACAAATGACCAAGTATATGGATTATCTTTATCATCAGGTCCATCCCAATCCAAGTCTTCTATTTCGATTTTTTTATCTTCTTGTTGTTCGGTTGCAATTTCATCATCTGATGATTTATCCTTGATTTGTTCTATTGAATTTTTCTCATTTACTGTTGAATCATCATTAAAATCTGGATTAATATTGTCATTGTTTCGCTGATGGGAAAATGGATGTTCAGTTTCATGATTAATATTTTTCTTGTTAATATCCTCATTTGTGTTAAAAATTGTATCAGGTCGTGTGTTTGTGTTGTAATTTGCTTCAACTGGAGCGGCTTCTGGTATAATATTTTTTCCGTCATGTTTCAAACTTTTATGATCTAATTCATCATCAATTTCTTCTTCTGCAGTTTCATAAGCTGATAAATTTGTATTTGATGTATAACTATTTGATCTTGAATAATGATTGTTATGCTTTAATCTATCTTCTGCTATTACTTGATCAGCAGCTTCTCTTAATTGAGCTTCTTCTTCTTCTGATGTACCGAAGAGACCCATTACTGATAATAAATTAGTTAGATCTTGAAATAAGTAAAATCGAACAAGAAAAGTATCAAGAAAATTAATTTTTCTTAATTTATAAACATTTTAAATGGAATTTGAAATTTATTTATAAAATAATTTGTTTAAATTTTATAAATTATTATAATTGTGATTAAAACAATCATCGCGTAATAATAAATTTATTATTATTGTAAGGCTTTTTTTTTTATTTTAATTATTTTTTCATTTTCCATAAACTTTAAGACCGGGAGTTACACAAAACCGGAAACCTTTAAATCCATAAAAAACGTCAAACGTTAATTAATAAAGTATTATCTTTCAAACAAACCTTTTGAAGGAAATTTAGGCTTTAGATTAAATAAATTAAATCGAGTGCGAGCTTTGGTTGATTAGTAATATAAATTTAATGAACCTTATAAGACTGCAAACTGAGATTTTTAGCTAAACGAGGTTTTTAAAAATCTAAATCAATTTAATTTTTAAATTAATTTGCTTTAAAGTCATATGTAAATTTTAAAAAAAGCAAACAATAAAGATACAAATGTATGTTTTACATAAATAAAGAAGTAATTAAAAGATATTTTTTACGCTAAACAATCAGAAATATCGAAAGAAGATTAGAGCATCAACAATTATTTGAAGTAGACTAAGAAACGAAATGTAAGATTTCGCTATTATTCAATTTACATTTACCACTTAAGCTAATTTCTTTCTCAAAATTGCAAAGAAGATTGTTTATTCTCTCGTATAAATTTTTATACTTTTAAATTCTCGTATTAAAAAAGTCTTAAAATCGATTTCATTTTGTAACTTGAAACATTTTTTAACTCCAATAAGTAAGTGATCATTTTTTATTTTATTTAAAGTATCAATCAAGGGGTCTCAAATAACGTTTTTATTAGTAAGCGCAATTGTTTTGATTGAATGATCAAATCAAGTAATTTCGTATATCCGAAACCCTTTGTTTTGAAATATGGCTTTCTACTACAATATTATTAAACGAAGCTAGTCCATGCATGAATCATAAGTTAATACTGAATTACTGTTCATTATAATTCCACTTGTTAAAGCCGTACAAAATGAATAACAATTTGAGTTGAAAACCTAGTTAATTCATCAATCATTAACTATTTCAGAATGACCATAATAAGTTTTAGCTCTAATATAACCGAATAAGAAATTACAACCAAATATAACAATTCCACACCATAAAGTAAATAAAAAAAATTTAAATCCCAAGGGTTCAATTAATGAATTTAAAATCATTCCCAAGATTTGAGCATTTATTGCTGAAATATTACCAATTGAATTCGGATTTTGAGACATACATTTTTCATAATATTGACATTTCTTGTTAAGTAATGGTAGATTATAAAAATCTGGATTATCGCATTGATTCTCTATGAATAGTTTACGACATGACTCTATTTGTAATTGAATATTTTGTTTTTGTATAGTAAGTTTATGGTTTATATCTGATTTTATTGTTGTTGCAATATAATAAATTAAGTAAATAAAATATAGTGAAATTATAAAATTTATAAATAATTGTAGATATGATGATATTATATATGGAATTTTTTCAATTGGATGTATATTTTGTTGCCATGGTGCCGGTAAACTAACAAAATTTTGACTCTTATATAATTCCAATCTTTTATGATGATCTTCATACTCTAGTTGTTTATTTATTAGTTGTTGTTGCTGCTGCTGTAGCCTTAATTCTTCTAAATAATGATCTCTGTTGGAATTTCCATAGTAATGATGATGATGAATAGTTTGAGGAATCGTTGTTTCGCTTCTATTAGTTGGTGAAAGAAAAACGTTTAAGCCAGGCGAATTTTGAAATGTAGTATTGTTTCTTTTTGTTATTGTGGAATTTTGAAATGACGAATTATTCTGTATAGGTTGGAATGAGCTTGTATCGAATTCATAATCTATTGATGATTTCCTCTTTTGTTGTGGTGATGATGGTGATGGTGGCATTAATAACTTTGGTTTATGAACAGCTAATTTTGCACCTAGCATAGTCGGAGATATCAATGCTAATATGTTGTGCTCTGGAGATTGGGGCTCTTCTTCTTCAGATTCCTCGACAACAGGTTGTTCGCGGTTGATCTCAGGTTCGTCAAGATCCATTGGATCATCTATATCCATTGCGTCGATATCATCATCACTTCTGAACTTCTCTTTGGGCTTATCATCTAATGACAATGACGATAGTAGATTTTCATGTTCGAAAGTTAGTCCAAATGACGATGCCATTTTACTTATTTTTTTTAGATTTATTTTGTTTTGAATTTATTTTTTTATTTTAGTGAAGTTCCAGATTTTTGATCTCATCTTAACCAACAGCACCAAAATGGGATCTAAAAGAAAACAAAAGGAAAAACAAAAGGATTTCAAGAAGGCTAAGCTTAAAGTAGGTAAAACTGCTCAAAAGCCAGACAACTATACCGACACTTCATTTAAATCGAAAACAATTTCATTACCTGGTCAATCATTAATAACAGTACATTCAAAAGATCTTTCTCATCAATTATCATTAACTAAACATCATTCTTCAACTACTAGAAAAGAAGTTCTTATAAACTTAACCCAAAATCTACCATCAAATCCATCTACTTATAAACAAATTGTAACAAGTGTGATACCATTAATACTAGATGAATCTAAACAAGTTAGAATAGAATTATTAAATTTATTAAAAAAATGTGGAGAAAATCAAACGGGCTTATTAGACTTACATAAAAGAACAATAGTTCTATTTATAATCTCAGCAATGACTCACATTCAACCAGATATACGAAATACTAGTACAAAGTTCCTATCACTAATGAATGAATTTGCAGATTTGAAACTGTACTTTGTTAAAATTATGAAAAATTTCTTTATTTTAATGAGTTGGTCATTATTAAACGATGCAAAATCTAAAAGTGTTTCCATTAATACAAGTTCATCTATATTGTTGGGAGAAAATTCCAAAAAGGCAAGAATAGATCATGTACAAACAATTACAAAATTTTTACAATCAACATTAATTGCAGAACCAACCACCAAGGAGAATATTCACGTAGATCAAATCACAATACATCCACAATCATACAAATATCTTTTACCAACCACCCCACAAGTTTTTGCTCCGTTAAAGCTTTTTATAAATGAAATGTCAAATGATTCAATAAATTCCATAGAAACTTTGGATTCCTTGACCACTGAAGATATAGGAACTAGATTAACAATAATGAACGAATTCTTCAAAGAGAAGATGCTCAAGAATCTAACTAACCTAACTAAAGAAGGTGGAGATATAGGAAGAGAAGCAACAAATTGTATACGTTTATTAGAATCTCTATAAATAAAAATCGTGTGAGAGAAAATCGTACTGAAAATTCTGAAAAATTATTATAGTCAACCTCTTTAACAATATAACCACCAAAAATGTTTAGACAACCTGCTAGGATTATACTAAGAACTAGTCTTATACGATCTAGCTCTCTCATTAGACCTGCATTATTTCATACAACCACCCCACTTCTAAAGAAAAAGCCAAACAGTAAACAAAAAATTCAAAAACAAGATGAAAAAATTCAAGCAGAAGCAGAAGAAGAAGTAATAACTCCAACAATTGATTTTAAAGATGCGGAAACTAAATTTGAAAAAGTTTTAGTAAAATTCGACAAATTGGCAAATGAAATAAAATTAGGTAAGTTAAACCCTAAAATTTTCGATAATATAATGGTAAATATTGGAAATCAAAGTGAGGTTGAAGAAGTTCAATTTAATTCAATCGCTCAAACTTCAGTTAAAGGTAGAAATTTTATAATAACAATGTTTGATCCACTGAATGCTCAAGCTTTAATTAATGCAATTATTGGTTCTGGATTAAATATGAGTGGTACTGTTGATCCATCTAATAAATTCAATATAAAAATCCCATTACCTCCAATAACTACAGAAACTAAACAAAACAATTTAAAACAATTGAAAGAGTTATTTGATAAACTCAAAAACAATAAGTCAAATTCATTAACAAGTGTAAGAGGAGATATAAGGTCAAAATTTCAAGGTCACCTCAAGAACCACAGAATATCAGATTCAGAAAATAAACAATTAAATCAATTAGAAAAATTACATAAATTATATATTGATAAATTACAAGAACTGTTTAAAAATTTTGAAAAATTAATTATGAAATAAATAATCTTGATTTATTTTGTTTACACCAATTTATAATTGATATACTTAATTCAATTAATTTTTTAGAATTTAAATTTTCATCAGTTATACAATAAAATTCATATACGTTATCACTTATCATAAATCCTGTAATATTCCCCCATTTAATATACGATAATTTCTTGTAATTTAGTTTAGAATCTTTTGATTGTAGATTTGATTTGTTAGTTTTTAGTGTAGTATAGTATTTGATCATTTGTAAGATAATGTCTCTATTGTTTGGGAATTCACTAGTGACAAATTGTTGTAGTGTTTTATTGATGTATATGAAATGTCTCACCACAAATGGAATAGATGTTGATAATGGAGTTAATAAATCATGTTGAAAGTTTCGTAAGTATTCTTGATTTTGAGTTGTTTGAACTTTGGTGAATATATCATTGGCTAAGTTTTTTAGTTTATAAAATGAATTTTTGTTCCCACTTATGAGTATTAAAGTTAAGTTATTCCAAGATCTAACAAACACATAAAGAAACCCGTTTTTGTTGAAATTGGGCATACAAAGTGGCATCCATAAATCCTCACCCTCGTTTTTGAGTGAGTTTACAATAAAGACCAACATATCTAAGTCATTATTTGGCAATTCATGGGTTTTATGGTTGACAAATTCCAAAATGACATGAGATTTTGCAAGGACAGTGAATAACAAATCATCATCTTTAAAGCTCTTTAGTATTTTCTTCATTTTGGACCTTAGAGTGTACCTTATTTTATAACTTTGTCTAGCTTTTAGTAATTTTGATAAATAAAATTCAAATCCATCATTTAATCCATAAGTTAATTTCATACATAATATATCTAAATTTTCAAAGTCTAATGGATTCAAAACCCTTCTTAGATCATAATTTAATCTATTATGAAATTGTTTATCAATTGATGGCTTGGATAGTATACTCAACATATAACAATATAATATTTCCAATTGTTCTTTAATTAACTCATCGGTCTCGTGATTTAGTTTTGATATAGCCACTAATACAATTGGAGCTTTATTTAACGCAATCAACCTCAAATCATCACCTAACTGAATACTTTTTAAATTCTCGTGTAAGTTTTCTTGAAAAGTTGATAAAATTGTAGTCAAGATTCCCATATATCCAATTATAATTTCATCTGACCCATTCATTGAATAAATAGGTTTTCCAGCAGTTGAAAATATGAAAAAATGCTTTAGTTTATTATGAAACTCCTTGTTATTATTTGTTTTGGAGATTGCAATACATTTGTTATAAAATTCATTTTCATTTTCAACTGCTTCATTTTGATATAAATCCAAATAAGATATACTTTTTAATTTTTTAAGGTGATGTTGCCGTATTGATGTTGGGATGGGTAAGTCTTCTAAGTATTCTGAGAGATACAAGTCCGAAGTTACACTTGCATTATCTGCTTGAGTTAATGGAGATACATTTCTTATAGATTGAATTTCCAGATTGACATTCTCGTAATTTATTGCTGTAGTTGCTTCTGTAGTTGAAGTTACTTGTGAATTGGATGCAGTAGGTAATAAACTAGTCGATTTAGTAGCTATTTTTAGTAGTTGAGGTCGATCCATTGAATTGGAACCTCCTAATACAGTTACAGTAACAAAAATAATAAATTAAATCAAATTGTGTTGCAAAAACAAGAACATTGAAAGTACTACATTAAACAATTTAAATATTCTATACCAATTAATAATTATATATTTCTTACCTTCTTAGTAAATAATAACATATAAAAAGAAACAATAATCCAACACCGACAATTGGAATATATTGTTTAATTAAAGCTTCTAAATTGATTCTTTGAGCTCTTCTTCTATATTTTAACGAATCTTGTTTCAATGAACTTGATAAATCACTCATTTTATCTAATGAATCACCTCTATATAATAAATCTTCTATATTTTTTGTCATCACTTTTTTAACATCAGCCAAATCATTATTTAATTTATCTAAATTTGATTGAGCTCTTTGATCTTGATAAATTTTTTTAGTTTTATTTAAAAAATTATCAAATGATGAAAAACCAAAAGGTCTTGCTTGAGGACTCAATGCTTCTGATCCATGACTATTATAGAATTCATTTGATATTTCATTTAAATACGAAAATGCTAATTTTCTAGGATATGATTTTTTACAAATGCATAAATATATGATATTTTGTGAAATTAAATAATGTATATTATAATCTCCTGATTCAATTGTTGCTTGTGGTTCTGAATTTGGTGTTATTCTACTTATTAATATTTTACATTTCTTTTTTTGATCTAATAGCGATTGTGAATTGGCATCATTATC
The DNA here is from genome assembly GCF_024610255.1 of Lodderomyces jiufengensis. Classification (NCBI taxonomy): domain Eukaryota; kingdom Fungi; phylum Ascomycota; class Pichiomycetes; order Serinales; family Debaryomycetaceae; genus Lodderomyces; species Lodderomyces jiufengensis. Next base: position 1,051,766 of record NW_026261559.1, on the reverse strand, counting down.
ATCATCAACTGATCCACATAATGGAAGAGCTTATGAGGGGTTAGTATAAGAAACTTTTTAGTAATCCATAGAAAATTGGACATACCATCATATCTATATATTAATGTTGATTCTACCATTAGGGTGAGTTTTTTATCTTTATGTTGATTGCAGTTGCAAATTGAATGAAGATCTTGATTTGAATTTGTTATTAAAAATTATTATAATTAATAAAAATAATATACGAAGTTATTTTTCTTTCTCAATGATTTATTTTAGCAGTAACTTGACACATTCAAAACTGTAATACGAAATATGAGTTCTACTGATTCTTGTGATCAACTTTTGGTGCTCCAATTTAAAAGATAATCAAGTGGAGATCAATTAATTCTTTGGTTGATCAATCTGTTCCATAGATTTAACTGACAAATTTAGAGAAAATTATCTATTAATTTTTAAGTTTATTGAACTGTTCTGTTTACTGTGACTTGATATCTTATAATCAGCCAAAACTGCGCTTTATTTTACAAGATCATTCGTAAACGATTCTCTAAGAAAATTAAAAAAATGTGCTGATTTGTCTAACTCCTCTTTCTTCAGTCTTTTTATATTAACTTAAAAAAAACAATCTCATAATATTACATCACATGAACTAAATAACAACAAAATTTTTTTTAATTTATAACAACTATTTATGTTTTAAGAAACCTTTCTACAGTATGGATTTATCAAACTTATCAAATACTTTACCTCTGCTGAAACCTATACTGAGGCAGAGCAAGACTCAACCAACCGAGGAGGATCAAATAAGTCAACCTCCTTCAACATCAACATCGCAATCATCAACTACTTCATCAGATATTAGTCTGGAACTAACTAGCTACTTCAAAGATGCCGCAAAAGCCGTAGCTTCATTATACAATATATCATTAAACTCATCAACCACCAACGAATCTCAAAAATCTTCAATAAAAAGTGATTTTGCAAATGCAGCAAAATCCGTTGCATCATTATATAAATTGGGGCAAATTTCCCATTTGGTATCTCAAGATAAAGGTTATATACAATGTATTGATGACTTGCTAGAAGTTATTACTAATGATGAAGATATTGAAAACTGGGCATTAACAAGAAGAGCTGAGATTATAAATCATAAGAAATCATCAAATGGAATACGACCAACTACTCAATCCACTACCACTATGGAAGATTCAAAATTACCTAGTGATTTTGAGTTTCACTTTAAATCCGAGTTAAAACCACCAACCAACTTCAAACCAAGTATACCTCCAATCTCAGTTCAACATAATCAATCGCAAAGAAATTTAACGCTTAAAAAAAGCAAATTACAACAACAATATCATAAAAAATTCCATTCATCAGAGGAATCCAGTGAAAGTGAGACTGATGATGGAAAAAGAGTGAAACTTTTTAAAGAATTTAGCAATAGTCCCGTCAAGAAAAAGAAGAAGAAGAATTAGCTAAAACATTGCAGGCACTGTTTTTGAGGACTTTTTAGCATTACATTGATGAGGTTATACGATTATATAGAATTTTTTCTAGCATCTCTTTATAAAATACAGTAAGTACTTTTGATTATGCAATTTTGTACTATTTATCATCTATTTAATAATCGAATAAACCATCTTCATTTCCGGTATATTCATCTTCAAATTCACTTTCATCTTCACTTTCATCATCATCTTCTTCTTCTTCTTCAGAACTTGAGTCACTAAGTGGTCCTTCTTGTAAAACAAATTCTTCTTCACTTTCACCATCTTCAAGATTCTCTAAACTTAAACATAATAACGTGTCTCCCTTCGATTGAGTACCTGATATAACTTCATTTGTTGATTCTATATTACAATTTGTTAATTTTGATTTTGAATGAATTGTTACGTCATGCCCTACTATGCAATTATCGAGTTGTACATCATCTTCTATTGTTACATTATCTAATATTAAACATCCCGTTATTCTAACTTTATTCCCTATTTTACAATTTGATCCTATTACACTTCTTTTAACATTGGTTTTCTCACCTAAAGTTGTATTCTCACCTACAGTTGAGTCATTTCCTACATGTGCAGAAGATTTATCTTTTTGTTGTTGATGTGCTTGACCTTTACTCATTGCTTGTTGTTTCATGAAATGTCTATTAGCTTCCATCCATACTGGTAATTTATTGACTCTGAAAAAAGTAGCTTGAGACGGTATTTCCATAAAACCAATAGTCTCTTTTAAGTTTGAATGTTTCCATGATCTTCTTGCTAGATCACGTATAAATTTTTGAAAATTTCTTCTTTCAAAGTATGATTCGTTGAATTTACTATTTTCTTCATTTATTATGTCGAATATTTTATTTGAACCTAAGAAGATCCCACTGTTTAGTAATTTTGTACTTAGAGTTGAGTTTGGAAATCTTTGACACATTTGCATTCTTATTTGTAATATTTTAGAATGATCCACTTCTTCTTTATTATAAAGATCCAAAAAACTTGAATCATCCTCATTTGAATAAATCGTATATGACTTACCAAATATTTTCAGTTTTTTATCTTCTATATCTAATTGATTTTTATAAGATACATATATTCCTAGGTCTTCATCTCTCCTATTTCTAAATCTTTCAATTAAAACTTGTGGTGGTAAATCTGTTATAAAATCACAAGGTAATGCTATAAAATTGTCTATTGACAATTTAATTTTTGGATCTTTAAATAAATTATAAAATACTTCTCCACTATTTTCACAACTCATCAGTACTATTTCAATTGGAGTTTCATAAACATCATTAGGATCACTTGAATTTGCCAACTCTTCGCTCTTTTGTTTTTTGTAATTTTCGATTTCTTTTTTAATATCTTCATTACTTTCTTCTTGACTTAGCACTATGATCTTCTTGAAAAATGCAGTTTGACACCAATCTAAAACATAGTTGATCATTGGTTTGTTTGCAATTGGTAGTAAAGCTTTCGGCAAACCAGTTGATCTGGTCTCTGAAAAAGGTGTAAGAGCTTTCCCTTGCCCACAAAATATAATTGCAATAAATTCCATTACCAATTTATGATATTAAACTTTGTTTATTCAAATCTGATTGATGATATCTTAATGATTCAGATCTGAAAAAAATCGATATAATTTATGCTACCAAATCTCTGACATGATTAAGTCGTGTGTTTAAAAAATTGGACTTTTTCAGTCCAAAATAAAAATTGCCACTAACAAATTCAAGTTTACAACCAAAATATCCAGTCTATTATTTATTCGTTCACTAGCCACTTGAATTCAAATATCAATTGGAAATATGAGTACTGATGAAAACGATCCACTTTTACAAGCATTGAATGCAGACCAAGAAAACACTAACAACGAAAATGAACAACAAGAAAATGAAACCAACGAAACAAAACCTTCAGAACCAATTGATCCAGAAAGAGAAAGAGCACTCCTGAAATTTAAAGATAAATTATTAGAACATAGAAAATGGGACTCAAGATTAAAAGATTTAAGATTAAGTATACGAGATTTAGAGAAAGACTATGATAAAACAGAAAATGATATAAAAGCATTACAATCAGTAGGTCAAATAATTGGAGAAGTATTGAAACAATTAGATGATGAAAGATTTATCGTAAAAGCATCAAGCGGTCCACGTTATATAGTTGGATGTCGAAATACCATCAAAAAAGAAAATTTAAAAAATGGTGTAAGAGTTTCATTAGATATGACAACATTAACTATAATGAGAATATTACCAAGAGAAGTTGATCCATTAGTTTATAATATGACAACATTTGAACCAGGTGAGATATCCTTTAATGGTATTGGTGGTTTAACAGATCAAGTAAGAGAGTTACGTGAAGTGATTGAATTACCTTTAAAAAACCCAGAACTTTTCATAAGAGTTGGTATAAAACCACCAAAAGGTGTATTACTTTATGGTCCACCAGGTACAGGTAAAACTTTATTAGCAAAAGCAGTTGCAGCAACAATTGGAGCAAATTTCATATTTTCACCTGCTTCAGGTATAGTTGATAAATATATT